>NW_016690214.1:5820334-5822548 GCF_001604755.1 Lepidothrix coronata
GGTGTATGTATGTATGTATGTATGTATGTATGTATGTGTATGTGCACCATGGGACACGTGTGTGAGAGAGTGTGCACTAGAGTGTGATGTGTATGAGTATGTCTGTGAGAGTGTGAGTGTATGAGTGTATGTGCACCTTGGGATGTGTGTGTGTGTGTGTGTGTGTGTGAGTGAGAGTGACTGTGCACCGGGCTCTGTGTGTGTGTTTGCACTGGGGGATGTGTGTGACTCTGTGTGAGTGTATGGGAGTGAATGTGTGTGTGTGTGTACACTGAGGTGTGATGTGTGTGTGTGTGAATTTGAGTGTGCACTGAGCTCTGTGTGTATGTCTGTGCACTGGAGTCTCTGTGTGTCTGTGTGTGCACCAGGGGGGGTGTGTGTGACTGTGTGAGTGTGCACTGAGGTGTCAGTGTATGTGCAGCAGGGGATGCCTGCATGTGTGTGAGTGTGCACTGGGCTGTGTATGCACATCTGTGTGCTTGTATGTGTCCATGTCCGAGTGTGTGTGCATGGGGGGATGTGTGCCATGTGTGTGAGTGTGCACCAGCCTGTGTGTGTGCATGTGTGTGTGTGTGCACTGGGGCATGCGTGTGTGGGCACAGGTCCATGAGTGTGCAGTGGGGTGTGAATGGGTGTGCATGTGCAGCGGGATGTGTGTGAGCACTGGGATGTGTGTTTGTGTGCAGCTGAATGTGTGTGTGTGCAGTGGGATGTGTGTTTGTGTGCAGCTGAATGTGTGTGTGTGCAGTGGGATGTGTGTTTGTGTGCAGCTGAATGTGTGTGTGAGCACTGGGATGTGTGTTTGTGTGCAGCTGAATGTGTGTGTGTGCAGTGGGATGTGTGTGAGCACTGGGATGTGTGTTTGTGTGCAGCTGAATGTGTGTGTGTGCAGTGGGATGTGTGTTTGTGTGCAGCTGAATGTGTGTGTGAGCACTGGGATGTGTGTTTGTGTGCAGCTGAATGTGTGTGTGTGCAGTGGGATGTGTGCGTGCACTGGTATATGTGTGGGATGTGTGTGCACACTGGGGTGCACGTGTGTTTGTGTGTGCTGAGGTGTGTGTGGCCACACGTGCACTGGCAGTGTGTGCCTGTGACCACTGGTGCCAACCTCCCTCTCATGGGCAGGGACACCTTCCACTAGCCCAGGTTGCTCCAAGCCCAATCCAACCTGGCCTTGGACCCTTCCAGGGATGGGGCAGCCACAGCTTCTCTGGGCAACCTGTGCCAGGGCCTCACCACCCTCACAGGTGAATTTATTCCTAATATTTAACCTAACCCTTCCCTCTGTCAGTTTGAAGCCATTCTCCCTTGTCCTGTCACTCCACCCCTTGTCCAAAGTCCCTTTCCAGCTCTCTTGGAGCCCCTTTAGGGAAGTATTTCAGCAGGGGAAATAGGAAGCAGTGTCTGGATGGCGATAGCAGCTCCGGGGAGTTCCGTGACCCTCTGTGAGCTGCCCAGGCAGATTATGCCAATACAGCAGAGGGAACACTGCAGCCTCAATGGCCCTGAGGGTTTAAGAGGAAGAGGTTCTGATAAGAGGGGCTCCCCGGGCTGCAGAAGGGCTCTGTGCAGCCTGCTGAGCTCTGGGAGGGCTTCCCCTTGTACAGGACCAATTTGGTCCATGTCCGTAAGAGCTGAGAGCTGCAGGACTGCCTCAGCATCTCCACAACTGCCTCAACATCCCACATCAGCAGGAAAAGTCTCCCCACATAGAATCCTTTAGGTTGGAAAAGTCCTCTAGGATCATCAAGTCCATCCATTAACCCAGCACTGCCAAGGCCACCACTAAATCATATCCCCGAGAGTTACACCCACACATCTTTTAGATACCTCCAGGGATGGTGACTCCCTCATTTCCTGGGCAGCCTGTTCCAATGCTTGACAGCCCTTTCGGTGAAAAAATTTTCCCTAATATCCAAGCTAAACCTCCACAGGCACAACTTGAGGCACTTTCTTCTCCTGTTGCTTATTACTTGGGAGACCAATCCCTACCTGGCTACAACCTCCTTTCAGGTAGTTGTAGAGGACGAGAAGCTCCTGCCTCACCCTCGTCCTGGTTGCAGAGTAAATCAGCATCCCTGCCCTGAAACCAGCCTAGTTGCACAGTTACAGCACCCAAATTCCCATGGCAAGGGAAAAATCATCTGTGCTGGTTTAAGAGTTAACCAGCAGGGGTAATGAACCCAACTCAAAGGAGAGATTATAAAGTCAGAA
>NW_016690214.1:5822679-5827702 GCF_001604755.1 Lepidothrix coronata
TGGAAGGCTATAGAATACACAGTTTTGGGTTACACCCATACCGTGATGAACTCAGCTGTCCTAACTAGGACATCATCTCTCCATGCAAAACCACTTACATGGGACAGTGTGTGTGGAAGAGCTCAGGTATTCTGCTCCCAACCCACCACAAATAGGTGCCCAGATCCATTTTTTGTGGGAGTGGGTTGTCCTGATGGGTGAATTCCCTGGTGCTGAGCAGGAGTTCATGCACTGAGAAGGGCACTGGCATGCAGGGGCAAGACCCTGTGGGATGTCCCAGCAAGGAGCAATGCTGCAGCATGGGTGGGAGCTGAAGGTTTGTACTGGAGCCCCAAGAGCCCTCACCTCAAAGATCTGAGTTCTCACACTGCTGGAGCCCATCTGAGCACGAGCTAGGGGCTGGACCTGCTTTCAGGGTGACACTCTGCAATAAACCCTTTAGGAGGTGGAAACCTGCTGTACAAACACAGCCACACACCATGGTCAATGCCATCAGATTCTCACTTGCTGTCGCTGATAAAGCAGCAACATTTTACACAGAAGAAGGTGTTTAGTGGGTGCCAGATAAAAAAAGCTATCAGCAAAGCAGAGATGAGCAGGGTGATATCTACAGCCCCTGTGTGTGCTCCCAGGTCAGAGGTGGTGGGAGAAAGCGGGAGGAAACCTCCCTGGGGGCTGTGCAAGTGTGGCGTTTGGGGAGAGGCCATTTCTTCACCAAGACCTTAATGCCCCACATCCTCCACCCAAGCACCCTGTGCAAATGCACTTGGATATAACATTTCCCACTGTCCTGCTTCCCAGGAGCTGCCAGCTGCCATCAGCATGAAAAAAGTCACTCTGAGGAGATCCATGGGTTTGGAAGCTTCACCCCCCAAGAACAATGCAGAAGGGCAAGTGGGACAGGTGGTGGGTTCAGGGAGCCAGCCCACCCCCAACCCTCAGCCTTGCCTCTGCTTCCCAGCTCCCCCACACCCTGCCTGGCAGGTCACTGGCCTGGACTGCCTCACTTCAGGGGGAAAGTTTTATTCCCAGCACCACTAATGTATGGATGAGGACTCCAAATACAAAGGGATGATTTTATCCTCATCCTGCTCCATGTCTCCTCTCAACTTCATCCTCTCCAGTGTTGCTCCAAGGAAACATCCGAGCCTCGGAGAGCAGCAGCTCCACTGTCCAGCCAGCTCCTGCCTGAGTGCAATGCCAATGCAATCCCCTCCATGAAGGTCCCAGTGGCACTCCTGGCAGCAGGAGCAGCCCATGGGGCCGGGTGCTGGCTCACACCCCCCCAGCTCTGCTCTCAGGCTCCTCACTGGGCCCTGTAGCTGGTGGCATGTTGCTGTAGATCTGCTCCTGCTGCGGCACACGCTTCTGCACCCTGGCATATATCGCCTCTGTTTCCTCTTCCACAGGCTGGGAAAGGAGGGGGATAAACAAAAAACATCCTTTGTGGGGCTGCTCCAGGGAAACACTGTCTGCTGGAACCTCTCTCGGCTGCTTTAAGCACCCAGGAGCAGCCACGGGGGCTGGAGAGGGAACCCACATTATCCAGGGTCACTTGCTCTCCAGTTTGGTGAGCCCCTTTGCAGCCCCCTCCCTCCCCACCCAGCCCATCCCACTGCCCATGCCATCACCCACCCGCCCCAGCTTTCCCCCCCCCCTCCAGCCCAGCACTGCTCAGCATTCTCCTACCTTAGCACTGTGCCTGACTTCCATGTACTCGATTGTGGAGTTTTCCAGGCTCCGGAAAGCCTCGGCGTTGCTGTACAGCTGGCTCTCGGCTGTGCCCATGTGGTGGTTAATGTCTGCATAATTCAAGGCATCTGCTCCCTGATGGAGAGGGATGAGATCCTAACCTGCTGCCGCCTGCATCCACAGGGGTGGGAGCACCTCCCGCCCTGCTGCCTGTCCTGATGGGTGCTGAGACTGATGGCTGCAGGAGCACTGGGTGGAAATAAAACCTGAAGCAAGAGCTGGTTCAACATTCCCCAGGGGAATTCTAGTTAGTGACACCAGCCTCTCCTCAAAATCTGGCAGATAAAATCAGAAAACACTCTCCAAGCAGTGAGCAAAGAGCAGCTGCTCCACTGCTGCCTCAGGTGTGCTTTGCTACAGGTTCCCAAGCCTGTTTCACTCAGAGGAGCAGCTCCCATGCTTGGAGGGGCCTGGGGGCAAACCTTTTATCCCAATCCTAAATTCTCTTCCCGGGAATGCTCTGTGATAGTCACATAAAAGCCCTGTGTCTTTCTGTTGGCGAGTGGTGCCCAAAGGATCCCTCCCAGCCTAAAGCACCATGAGCCAGGCTGACAGCAGAGGCTCTGGCAGCTCAGGGTGTAACACTTCCCCTCTCCATGAGAACTTGGGGCATGGCATCCCAAGACCTCATGAGGTTTTCCTTACTGTATGCGAAACACTGCGAGTCCTGTCCATCTCTATGGCTGCTCCGGAGAGGGCTGGATGGAGCACGGATGTGGTTAGACATGAGTGAAAACAGAGGAAAAGAAATTAATTAAGAAACTGCACTGCCACTGCGAATCTCACCGTAAAGCAGGAAAGGAACCTGTTACCCTGTGAGCCATCCAAACTGGAGCAGTTCTTCAAATAAAGCCAGACCCCACCTGCCAGCTGGCAACATCCTCTCCTGTCCCCCCCACATCCTTCGCTCTGGCCTTAAACTTTGTGAGCCCAAACAAGTGAGCCCATCTGGGGAAGCTGATGCTGCCCAGACAAACACAAGTAGGTGCTGTGCCAAGCAGCACCCACCCCAAGGGCTGCCATTCCCTGCTCCCATGGGGATGAGACCTGTGGGATGGTCCCACTGTTCCCTCAGGGGAAGGAGTCCTCCTTGGTGGAGGTTTCAGTGATGGACCAAGGAATTGGATGGATCAGGGAGGGAATGGGGGAGAAAAAAAAATATAGAGGAAAAAATAAATAAAGCAGAGGCAGGTTCTGGTGCAGAAATAGGGGGTGTGTGGCAGTGGCAGCTTCTCTCACCCTTTTTCCTCTTCCTGGACAGTATTACCAGAACAGCAGCAGCCACAGCAAGCAAAAGAAGAACTACTATGATGCCTGGAGTGAGGATGTGCTCAACCACGTTCAATCTGCAAGAAAAAAAGAGTTTCTGTTCCCACACTTCTCAGGAGGAACCAGCACGGAGCAGGGTTGCGGGAAATGGCTGTGGGTGACGGGGCTTTCCCTGAGAGGAAGGACAGCAGGTGTGGGGCAGTCAGGCTGCCAGCTGGGCACGGAGCAAAGCAAACCAAAAACTGCAGAAGCAAACTGACACTGAGGTCTGAGAGCTGCTGAGTCTTCTCTGGTTTAAGGATGGGTTCCTGGATCTAATGTTGCTCTGGTTTAGCTCCACTATTTGTTGACCTTGTTTGTAATGGGCAAGCAGGCAAAGTTGGTGTGCCAGCTACCCCTGGAGCATGCTAATGGGGAACCTCAGCTTTGCCTGCTGAGGCATCACCTCCCAGAGGCAGGAGAGGAGGGAAGCTCTACAACTCCTGTTTAATGCTTTGTCCGCTATCTCTGCTGGGCTGTGTGTGACTATAAAGCAGAACAGAACACTGGCCTGCATTTGGTTTCCCAATAGCAAACACTGCCTCTGAGTTTTGGGGAAGGAAATGGGGTCAGGCAGAAACCACTTCTCCTGTGGCAACAGCTCATGGCTTGCTTAAGCTGCAAGATGGACGGGAGAGAAGCAGGGCTTTTGTGGGGCCATGTGACCAGAGACACTGGAATTATTGTCATAGAATCATAGAATGCTTTGGGTTGGAAGGGACATGCAAGATTACCTAGTTCCAATCCCCTGCCACGGGCAGGGACACCTTCCACCAGACCAGGTTGCTCTGAGCCCCATCCAGCCTGGCCTGGAACACTTCCAGGGGTGGAGCACCCACAACTTCTCTGGCCAATCTGTGCAAGTGTCTCACCACCCTCATAGGGAAGAATTTTTCCAGGTGGAGTGGTCTCTAAAGGTAAAAGCAGGATACCTGGATCCTTAAGGGAGGTGTGAAGAGTCAGGGTTGCAGGGCTCCAGCTGCACCAAACAAATCTCATTGAGGGAAGTGGCTGCTGTAGGCAGGAGCTGCTACTCACCTTTGGTTGCTGGACAGATTTGATGTCATGTGCACAGTTCCCCCTTGGGAAGTTGTCTGTGTGGGGCCTGTTACAGGGCTAGTGAGATCGGTGTGCTTGTTTGTGGTGGAGGTTGATGGTGGGGTGGCTGTAATGAAAAGAGGAGAGGCTTGTTTGATCTGTCCCCGGGGGGGGAAAATGCTGTGGGTCTTTCAGCGAGTCAGAAGTGACCCACTTACTGTCACACAAGGAGTAGCTGAAGGACACCCCTCAGAGTGGGAAGGCTGTAAGACCCTACCACTGCCCAGGAGGCTTTTCACAGTCCTGGTCCCCCTCAAAACATGCACAAAACAGAGTTCACCCTTCAGGAAGGGGGTCTGGATACCCCATGACTCGTTCACTAACACAACAAACCCATATATGTGTCCTGCCATGGGGGCTGATCCCTGGCAAGGCAATGGAGAGGGATGTTCCCAAAACCCAGGGCCTGTTTGTCCCAAGTGGGAAACAGGGCAGCACAGGGGGGTGAGGAATTCCCCAGTGTGATGCAATAAGGCAAGGACAGCACAGACAGGGACAGCAAGATCTGATGAGAGGGAAAATGAGACACAGAGAGCAAGGCAGTGCATTCCACCAATGGAGCACTGAGAAAGGGCTGTGGGGAGATCTGGGCAGGGTGATGGTGGCACCTGCTGCACTGTGGTGACATTGGGCACCTACCACCTGCAGGCTGCCCCTACTGCAGCCCTTGCTCCCAGTACTTGGAGGGGGACACATCAGGGCTGGACCTGGGGGACCAATGAGTACTGACCTGGCAACACGATCACCTCCACTTCATCACTCCGATCAAACTTGAGCCTTCCTGTTCGCACCCCACAAAGGTAGATTCCCGCGTCCTTCTTGGTCAGATCCTCCACAGTCACTGTGAACACCAGGTGTGTGCGGT
>NW_016690214.1:5831829-5874046 GCF_001604755.1 Lepidothrix coronata
GTCAGATCCTCCACAGTCACTGTGAACACCAGGTGTGTGCGGTTATCCCGGATGGAGAATCGGCCCTTCCGCACCACGGGCTGTGACTCCGAAGTGATGACGATGTCCTCAGCACAGTGATAAAATGTTCCCGGGTTGCACCAGAACTTTGGGTTCGTCTCCTGGCCGGGCCAGTACTTGCAGGTGACCGAGAGGGACTCCCCCACGAATCCCCGCACAGTTCTGCGCCAGCCCATCACCCCATAGCCTGTGGAGACAAACAGAGCCATGGGAGTGCTGCCACCGCACCGACACCTCCCACCCCATCCCCATCAGATGATCCAGTGTTAGTCTCTGGCCCCAAGGATCCCCTCAGCCCTACCTGGCAGCAGCAGCCAGACAAGCAACAGCAGGAGCCACATGGACAGGGTAGCCTGAGCCACAGCTGGGGCAGCCCTACTGCTCCTTCTATGTTGTGTCTCTAGGGCTTCACTTCCTCTTCTGCCTGGGATACCAACTCAGTTACTGCTGCCCGTTCAGCAAGAGTGTGGGGTTTCCCGTTTCCTGTCAGCTGCCTTCCTGCCTTGCCTGGTCACTCAGAACACTTGTTGTGCCCCCATGGCAGGACACAGTTCTGCCTCTTACCACCACACTGCCCAGCCTCTCTCACCAGGCACAGCACCTGGTGGGGGACCTGCCTCTCAAGGGATGGCTCAGCACTGCACAGGGACCCCCTGAGCCCCACACAAGTCCCCAGGCTGGGGCAGTGCTCCTGCATGGCCAGGCCACCCTGTCCTTCCCGTGGGAATGCATATGAGGAGCCCCCGCCTCCTACCCCATTACAGCTGGAGATGGGCACTTGTCCCCACTGCCCTTGCCAGCACATCCCCCCAGACTGTTCCCAGCACAGCCCCTCTGTGGCTCAGGATCCTATGCCCTGATTAGGTCCTCTCAGGCCTCCCCCTGTGTCCCCATTCCCTGCAGGTGCTGTAGTGGTGGGGACAGTTGTGGAAGGACACTCGTCCCCAGCTCTTGCTCAGCTGGAGCATTTGGTGGCATCAGACAGAGTTGGCAGGCTTGAGGCTCCTGGGGCTGAGGGCTCCTCTCCTTGTGCCAGGGCTTAGCTGGGTGATGGTGGATCAGGTGCCAGCATTGCCCCTGTGATCCTGTACCTCCCCCAACCACAATGCAGTGTGTCCCCACACAGTGTGTGCATCAGCACTGGCAGCCACGGGCACCCCAGGCTGTGCTGGCAGCTGAAGGAGGGAGCAGGTGGACAGACAGACAGGCAGACAGGCACCTGCAGGATACCAAGGCTTTATTGCAAAATTGTCTTCGTTTGGCAGCTGCAGCTCAGCAGACACAGGCTCTCTGCATTCCAAACTCCCCTCTCTCCAGTGCTGGGGCTGCCAGGAGGGGCCAGAGCTTCACAGGGGGGAAGAATCATGGGGAGCCAAGCACCTCCTGGCACAGGGCAGCTGTGGCCCCAGCAGGGTGGGGGGAGCGGGGGCAGGAGGACGTCCCTGGGGCTCCAAGGTGGCTGGGAGAGAAGGTGGGCAGCCTGGTGTCCTGCTGCTGCTGGAGGTCTCAAAGAGCTGTTGGTTTTCCTGGTTGTGGCTCCTACGCCGGCTCCTCATCCAGGCTGCCCCACACACCAGGGCCAGGGCTATGAGAAATTTCAAGCTGAGGAGGAGCAGCAGGTAGGTGACACTGAGCTGGGACCTGTATGGAGAAAGGAGATTATGCTAGAGCCTGTGTAGGGTCTGTGCAATGAGGATGAGGACTGGGGCGCTGGCATGTCAGCCAGCTGCCCTGCTTGCCCCTGGGATGCTCCTTGGAGCTGCTGCAATGGAGGTACACACAGCTGGGAGATGCATGCAGGGAAAAATATGGTTTTGGCCAGGGGATGCTGCTGGGGGCTTGCCTAGATCCCAAGTTCTTACTCACAGCACAGGAGGCTCCCCACAGCCTCTGGAGCCCACATCGCTGCCTTCAGTTGTGGTTGAAGCAGCTGCGAAGGAAACAGAGTCAGAGCAAAGTGGAGACCCACCCCACACACCCCCCTGTCCTGCCCCCTGCACAGGGGTCTCTGCCCTGACACTTGGGCCACGGAGGTGCAGGAGGTGGAGATGGGGGTATCCAGCAATGCCATGGGCACTGTGGGGGAGGACAAAGAAGGAGGTTATTGCTGGCTTTGCTTCCAGCCCAGTTTTACCTGCAGAGACCATCACCCTGGTGGTGTGGGATGTGCTGAACCACAGTTTCCTCTTCACCCCGCAGGAGTACCGGCCTGCGTCCCCCAGCGTGACTCCACTTTGTGTCACCGTGAACGAGTGTGCTGTGTGGTTGTCCCTGATGGACACCCTGCCCTGTGTCACCGTCACCTCTGAGCCACTGGTTTGGACGATGTTGGTGCAGCAAAACCAGAGGAAGCTCTGGCGGCACCAGTACTTGGAATTGAGCTCATAGCCTGGCTCATAGCTGCAGGACACTGCCAGCAAGCTGCCTTGGTCAGCTGTCACCTGCTTGGGGCCTTTCACTGCCCAGACACCTGTGGGGGACACAAAGAGGTGCTGCAAACACGTCCTGGCATTGCCTTGGGGAACCAAGAAGGATCTGAGCCCAGGATTCTTGGGGGCACCCATTCCCGAGGGAGGCTGTGTCTGTACACCCACTGTGCCAGGGAGCAGCGCTGAGAGATGTCCCCAGTCAGGAAAAAACGAGCCCCCATCTGTGTGTTATTAAAAGAGCAAAAAGCCTTATTCCCAGGGTTCACATGACAGCAGTAGAAGCACATCTCAGAGATCACCCCCCGTAACTGCCACAAGAAAAGGTCAGGATCAGCTGGGTTCTTGCTGTGACCATGGTGAGCTTCCTGGTCTGGCTTGGCCCCAACCTCTCCACAGCTCTGCCAGAACCCCTGAGATGGAATTGCCTGACCTGTGTTCCGGGCTCTCACCTGGGAAAAGGATCCAAACCAAGAAAATTCTCATTTTCCAGCTTCTTGTTCCCAGAGTGGATTTTTCCTCATGGTTAGTCATGAAGAAGCTTGCAGGATGGAGCCAGGTCCACATTCACTTGGGTGTCCCGGGAGTTTTCCAAGCCTTATTCTCCTGTCCCTTCTTTGGGCAGTGCTTACCCACAGATGACCCTGGATGTCTTTTTTTAAGTTACTTGTTTCCTCCCCTTCACCCGGGCCCATGACTCACCCTGGGGTGTTTCGTGAGAGAGACTCTGCTTTTCCTCTGAAATAGTCACTGGGTTCCCAGTAAAATGCCAAAATGCAGCAGCTTCCTCTGCTGCAATGCCCATCCCAGTGGGGAGCACAGCCTCTTCCCCTACACAGAGCCCAAAGGACTCTGGGGAGCTTTGCAGGGGGGCCAGGCCAGAACAGGGATGCAGGGACTGGGGTAGAGTGAAGGCAGGTCTGGCCCTGTGGATGGACTGGGTGGGACTGACAGAATGCTCTCCCAGTTGCAATGGACTGGGATAACAGACTGAGGTGATGGACAACCATCCCCCTGCACTGCTATTCCCCAGCTCCTGAGCCAGTGTGAGCTGGGCTGCTTTTGTTTGTTTTCTCAAGCAGAAATGTCTCATTTCCTCCCCAAACCACCTTCTTCGGCACAGCCTGGGGGTTTTGAGTGACAGCAGTGTTTTAAATGCTTCCACTAAAAGTTTCAGAAACCCAAACACAAAAAGCAAGGCCTCTTCCCTGGCAGCTGCCTTGCTGATGGCTTTCTTCCGATATCCCCCTTGGAAAGCGCAGAAAGCACAAACCTCTGGCATCCCCTTCCCTCTCTGTCCCTCATCATGGCAAGAGGAAGCTCTGAGTTTTCCTTTTGATCATGAAATAACCCCTTCATTTCCATCTAACTGGCTGTGAGCCAAGACTCTGCAAGTAACAGCCAAGATCTAAATTCAAAAAAGTAGCTGGAGGTGGCAAACCAGCTTTCTGCTGAGAAACTTCCCACAAAGGCTGTGCAGCTGGGGCTCCAGCCACTTTGTCTTCCTTGGGCATGCATCCCTGTCACTGCTTGGCAAAGCACAGTGAGTCCTTCCCACCCTTCCCTCAGAGCAGGAGGATTGGGAGAAGCGGCTCAGAGGTAGAGGCTCCAGGTGGAATGTGCACAGAGAAGGTGCCTACATTCTTTACTGCATGAGGATTTCGAGGACAGCTCAGTTACCCGAAAGCAGCCAGAAGCACTTTTTCAAAGAACCACTTTGGTAGAGTTCCTGGGAAACTTTTCAAGTCACATCCATGCTGCGTCATCTCCATCACATCACTGTCACTTCACCATCAGATGTGAGGTGTCATTTCCCCTTCCCGTTCTCTGTTCCATGTTTGGTTCTGGGCAGGATGAGCAGCTGCCCAGCCCAGTGCAGGGGCTGGACCCTCAGCACAGACCAGGGCCACTTCCTCCCTCCCCATCACGGCAGTTCCCAGGACTGTGTTACCCCACTGACTCCATTTCAGTGACTGAAGGCAGTTCTCCTTCCTGTCCCTGAGGACACTGCAGTGATTACAGCCCCCCAGCGTCAACACTGCAACTCCCATGTGGAGTTTTACTCTGATATTTCTCCTCTCAGCTGCTGGGTGAAGGGGCCCTGGCTGAGCAGGACACTGGCTGGGGGCTGTCGATGGGGGTTTGCAAAGGGGATGGCTCCAGCTCTGCACCTCAGCCCCAACCAACTCAGCAGCGTGGGAACATGCTCGTGGAGGGGAAGAGCAAGATGGGAGTAGGCAGGAGTGAGAAACCCCAGAGTGCTGACACAGGAGTGTCTGTCACATGAAGGGCTGTGATATTTATTCCAATTAAAATGAAACCAGAGAGGGAGTAGAGCAATCCAGGCAGAAACCAGTGCAGCAGAGCATGAGGAGTCACATCGCCTAAAATGGGGAGAGCCCTGCAGAGAGCCCTCCCAACACCCTCCAGCGAGGGCATGGGTGCTGGGGTGCTCCAGATAGCCCGGGGGGAGGGCTATCTGGAAAGGTGCCCTGCTCTGCACCAGCATCTCTGAGGGGCTGTGTCAGGGTCCTGCCAGCCAAGACCTCTCCCTTTTGGCAGCAAGTGGCCCGGGAAGCACAAGGCGAGGCTATTCTGTGGGAGAGCAAGCATTGCTGAAGCACTTCTCAGGAATCCCACTGATGCATCCTGACAGGAGCACATCAGTTTGTCTTTTCGTCTCGGCCACACGCGGGGCGGGATTGAGCACTCGGGCGCAGCTCAGTGGCCGTGTCAGCGAGCAAAGCGTGTCACTCAAAGAGCTCCTGGGACAGGCAGTAATTGAGTCAATCAGTGAGGGCCCAGTACCAACTTGCGGGTCCCTTCCAACCCAGAATATTCTGTGATTCTGTAAGATCTTGCTCCCATCCCACCGTATTACCCACCACCACGACTGAGCCTTTCCAGAGTCCTCTCTGCTCTGTTCTTCAATGACATTTCCAAATCCTGATTCTGTTATTTAATCCAGGGCCCTTGAAAAGTAATCAAGTAGTGTCAGTCTGTTCTTTCGTGGGCAGATTCAGCAAGTTTGGTGAAATTGTCCTTAGGAGATAAGGCTGAGGATGATCATTGCTAATGTAGCTCCTTTAGTGCTAGCTGATCGAGCAGGCACTGTCTGATCTCTCCCTTCCGCTGCCATCTCAGATAACCAAGATAAGTTTAGATCATTCCCAGATCTCTTGATTTAGCAAAGCCAGTAAAAGTGGCAAAAAATACTTGCAGACTTTGTGGTCGTGGAGGATTTACTCTGGACTGTGTCTGAGGCTGGACTCAGCCAGAAACGGCTAAAGCAGGGGTTACTTATTGCAAGGAAATTAAGAATTCATACTGTATGGATTCAGAGGGTGAAATTCTGATTTTTCCTTAGCTCATGGGGAAGGAATGACTTCAGCAGGGCTGATCCTCCTCAAAAAGTGTTGTACAGGGAGTCCAGGGAGATACTACAGCAGGTCAATGGGATTGGGCAGCAGAGAACAGCAGGAGCAAGCAAGTACAGTGAAGCAGAAACTCCTGAGCTGGATTTAAATATTCCTCTGTTAGACCTGTATTTCTCAAAGCAAATACACAAGTAATTAAGCTATCAGAGATACAGTCTACCAGCAAACAGAACAAACAATGGAGCTAAATTGCAGGTTTATTTGGAATCACTCCTGCCATTTTCAGGTCATTTCCTCTCATTTGGTTGCTCTGCATTGATTTCAGCTAGTCAGAGCTTGCTCAGGGCTGCAAACTGCTCACTGGCTCTCAGAGTCTGGGATAAGCTGGGAGAGTAAATGGTTTGCTCTGCATGGTGGGGGAAATGCATTCTTCGGTGTGTGAGGGGAGGCGGTGATGCAGGTGTTGGGCTGCTGGGCTCCGATAAAGCTGCTGATAGCACTTATCTGCCATGGGTCAGGTCCTCCAGCGCCATAAAGTCGGATAAAGCCCTTGGAGCAGCGCCAGGCTGTGCTGCTGCCTGTCTTTGCCAGCAATCTATGTTGTCTCATTAGGCTGTATTACACTTGATGATATCATGATAGATAGGAGAACTGTCTTCCTCCTGAGTGCGATTAAACCTGCAGGGCCAAGTGTGTCTCTGGTGCAATGCCAGTGCCTGCAGAGGGACTGGACAGCTTGGCTCTGTGAGGCTCTTCTCGCCAGGCAGCAGCTCCTCCCCTCTCTCCTTTGTGACTCAGAAAAGGAAACAAATGTTGCTGGAGCTGAGAAGGGTCAGAGGATGCTCTCTGAGCCCCAGAACCTCTCCTGCAGCAGGGACCTGCCAGAAATTTCCATCCAGGGATAAGCAGGTCTGGAGCCTCAGACCCAACGGGCCTTTGGGGTGTTACTCTTCTCTTCACTGGGGGTTAAGTTCATCCCATCTTCCGGGAGAGATTTGTCTGAGTACAGCACAGCCTGGGTGCCCCGGTCAGAGCTGCACAGTACATGCAGCAGATCTGGGTCTCTGGGGTCTGTGTGGCCCATGGAAAGGATTGTGCTGACATCCATGAGAGTTTTAGCATGGTCTTGATGTGTTTAAGAGAACAGAGTTGCCCTGGCTTTGTTGAAGCCACCCTGAGGTGTGCTGCTCTCATCCTCCTGGACCTACTTGTTGTGGAGTGTGTGCATTATGTTGAACTACAGTGTTGGCTGCACCACTTGTCAACTATCTGATCCAGACACCAGGGCTCATGATATCATTTATTTTTATGCTATTGATTGTCTTCCAGTGCATGAGGCCAATGAGTGGTCTGGTTACACAATGGTCTGTGTCAGGTTGGGTCGGTTATCTCAGCTTCAGGTGAGTCTAAAACACCCCATCCCTCTGGGTTGTTTTTCACTTTTTCTGGCTGTTGTTTGCCAAGTCTGATCATCTGACCCAGCAGAACCGTCTCTGCAGTCAGAGGAAATAATGGGCAGATATAATTAGCAATGTCAGGCCCAGGCAGTCAAACAGCAATCGGACAGGTGCAGATGGCTCTTGGAAGCCTGGTCTGTTCCTCTGGCTTAGGGCCATCTGCTGATCTGGAAGGAGGGAACAGGAGACTGAATTTCTCTTAATAAACTTCTCAGTAAAGATTAGTTTATTTCCAGTGCAATCAACAACATCAGATTGCTCTAAAGGGAGTTGTAAAGAAGAGATCTCAATGAGATATCAGCTGTCACCTCCAGGTTTAGGCACAGATTCTTCCTGTTTCTAAATACTATTTGTTTTTCACTCCAAGCAGGGTCCTAACCAGGCTCTGTAAATGCAATGGGATTCCAAAGGGGACCTGCCGGGGTAATCAGGCTCAACACCAGTTTGGCAAAGAAGCTGCAATCACCTGGCTAGCACGATCTGCTGCCCCTCCTTGGGGTGACACCCCAGTGACCAGGCAGCTCTGTGCTTCACCCCTGCCCGCGGACACCCAACATCTGTGTGGGCTGGCAGCTGGAGGGGTGTCAGCCGGCACAGCCCCGGTGCAGGCATAGGGCTCCCTAACGTGAGTGCCAACGAGCCGGGGCTGGAGCAGCGCAGAGGACTTGGCCCCGCGCTCTCAGCTCGGCGGCTGATCGGAGCCGGTGCAGGGCTGACCGTGCCCCGTGGGCGCCTCCTGCAGCGGAGGGAGGAAAGGCAGCGATTCCCGGTGGCGAGGACGGAGCCTCGGGCTCTGCAGAGCCGGGGGGGTTCCATCAAGGCGGTCAGAGATGGGGAGGGGGAGAGGGACCGGCGGGCTCTGCCGGAGTGGGGGGAGCTCCCTCCGCCTCCCCGCCCCCGGGCGGGACCGGCCTCCCCCCGCACCCTCCCGCCGCCTCCTCCGGGCGGGGGAACCCTGCGAGCGGCGGCGAGGAGCACCGGGCACCGCTGCGCTGTCCTGCGGGGACCGAGCGGGGCCGGGCTGTGCCGAACCGGGCCGGGACTGCGGGGCCGAGCCGGGCCGGTCGGTCCCGAGCGGGGCGGGCGCTGCCCGCGGTGCTGAGCGGGGCCGGGCGCTGTCCGCGGTGCTGCAGGGGCGGCCCTGCCCGGTGCCCCCCGATCCCCCCCGGCCATGGGGTCCTACACCACCGGCCCGGGGGGGGACGGATACAACGAGGCGCTGCTGCACAAGGTACGGCTGGGGATGGGGATGGGGGGAACCGGGGATGGGGTTGCAGAGCGCACGGGATTGGGGGCATACAGGGCAGGGAGACTAATTGCACTTGCGGACAAATTGCATCCCTCTCCCCTTCTCGCTCCTCGTCCCCCGATGAGGTCCGTCCGACACCCCCCATCCCGGCGCGGCCGTGGGGGGATGCGGTTGCAGCTCTCTCCCCTTCCCGGGGCTGGACAGCCTGCAGGGGTTGGCCCCGGTCCCAGCCACCTCCCGGGTGACGGTGGGAAGGGGGGTGGCAGGATTCGGCGTGTTGGGGAAGCCAGGAGCGCTGGAATGGGGCCAGCCCCGCGGCACAGCCCGCAGCCGCCCTTCAGCCGCTCCCGCTGTCCTGTGCGCGCTCAGGGCGGGTCGGGGGGAGCGGAACCCCGGGGCTCTGTTTGCCAGAGGCAGGCTAGGGAGTCGAGACTTCCCTGCTATGAAATAGTTGTGTTCCAAAAGACATCCATTCCTGCCCTCCTTCCTTTAAAATCCTCTTCTGCGGGGTTCCTGGGACTGTGTTTTGTAACTCCACTTGCACAGAGGGTGGTCAGGGCTGCTGCTGTCCCTGCAAGACCTGGGGAGCTCAGGTTCTGCTGGGGGGACAGCAGGCTTTTGCTCCCTGCAGTCAGACGCTGCCCTGCAACTCCTGGAGTCATGGAAGAGACACTGATCTCTGTCAGATCCACCCATCCGTTCTGCTTGCTGTCCTCACGGTGCTTTGCTGCAGTCCTCAGTGACTGTGCAGGGACAGGCACCCCCCCGGGGAGCAGGGAAAAAACAGGGATGGGGCAAGGCAGAGGAAAGGGCTGGGGCTGTGTGGATCACTCTTTACAAACACCAGTCTGTTCTGTATCCTGCTGTACTCAGGGCAATGTGCCCAACCCTTGATTAGCAGAAAAATATCAATTACTATCAGCTCTCATTTCTGTTGTACATGGAGTACGTAGGACATGCCTCCAGGGATGACTGGAGAAACTTGGATTCTTTGCAGAGCCTTAACTCTCTCTTCTCCAGCAACGAGCTGCTGTTAAGGAATGACATTGGTGGAAATGAGTCTCTGGGCAGAAGAGCTGCCCAGGCAAATAACCATCCCAGTCCCTTGTTCCCTGCTGTTTCCCTTGGTATTTTTCCTGGCTGGGTTGCTAATCTTGCAAACACAAGCCTGCTCTCACTCCAGGGGTGTGAGGCAGCAAATACCTCACTAGATCTTGTGTCTGCACAAGGAATCACATTTCAGATGTGCTGAGAAACCCCAGAGAGCTTTGCAGTCTGGACACAAAGGTTAAGTGGTTTCTGGTTGGTGGCTAGACCCAGGCCTGGGGAGGAAACGGGCCAGGAGCAAACCAAAGCAGGAACAGGAGAGGTTTGTTCTGGGCTGTTCCAGAAGAGTTTCACCTGACACAAAATGCTGAGTTCTGCTTGCAGGTGGTTTGACCCATTGCCAAATCATTCTTCCTTTTGTGGAATTCCTGGACCTATTTACCTGGAACAAGCCCCAGTGGCAGAGGATGTGTTCCTTGGCTGTTGTTGATCCAAGGTGTTAGCAGGGGGTTTGCAAACAGGGATCTCCTGTGTGATTTGAGCCAGCTTTTGTTTGATACACAGCTCTAGAGCTCATGTCTGCAGGGCTGAAATACAGCCTCTGCCAGGGCAAGGGCCCAGCTGAGCTGGCAGAGGGCCCTGGGCTCTGTCTCAAGTCAGTGTAAGGGTCTTGGCCATGGTGAAATAGTGCCTGGGCAGGTGGGGACAGCCCTGGAGTATTCCTGTGGCACAGAACGGCTTCAAGCAGCACCCAGCAGCATCCAAGTTACCCTGGAGCATTGCTTGGAGAAGGGAAGAGACAGCACAATTTTGTTATATAGAGGAGGTAAAAATAAGTCACAGAAATGCACCTCTGAGAGTCCCTGAGAGTGAGGGACTGAAAGCAGCCACAGATTTGCTGTCAAACCTCTCCCAGGGCCATGTCCCAGCTGAGCTCTGCAGGCAGCTGTGCTGGGGTGCACGTACACCTTTGCCACAATTCATTGTGATAAATCCTGCTCACCTGAGCACAAACCTTTGTGTTTGGGTCTTCAGCCACTCTCTGAGAGCAACAGCAGAGCCCGTGGAGGGCAATTCCACCCTCTCAGCATCCAGCTGACTGGGGCTTTATCCTGTCAGGCCTCCACTAGCCACATTTAGCTCAGGTCCAGGTACCACATGCTAAAGCTCAGAAATGAACTGGGAAGACAACCTCAACCCACACGCTCTGTCCCAGATCTCCTCCTGCCTGGCTGGCACTGAAAATGCAGCAGTCACCTCCCTGTGCTGCCCTGACAGACGTGTAAACCCATCTTCCCTCAGCAGGTTAGGCCAAAATACCACCTTTGCTTGCTGGCTGCCAGCACAGGTAGGGGAAGTTTGAATAGGTTTGCCCTCACCACTCCATTGCTTTGCCTTGTCCCTACAGACTATGCTAAGCCAGCAATGATTTTGACTGGATGTGATTCATCCAGGTCTGATTTAGCCACAAAACTACTAATTTAAGGTGTGGGGAGAGATATTTTCTCTTTCCCTAAGGCAGAGCAGGTAGACAGGTCTTTTCAGGAAGGTTTCCCTCTGTGCCTTGCCCAACCCTGGCAAAGCACTGCTCCATCCCCACATCCCCATGCAGAGAGGAATGACAGAACCAAAAGGAATCTTGCAACATTTTGCCAAAGTTTTCTAGACAGAGAAAAAAACTGGGAAAACCTGGGGGGCTGAGGGGGTGCTGAGGAGGCCAGGCTGTGGCTGAGGATGAGGGCAAGAGGTAGGACAGGTACAGAACTTTGTCAGTGGGAGACTTTTTGTTGTCATGACTCAGGCGCATCCAACCTGAGGTTTCAAGAGATGGCCACATCCTCTCCACAGTGGGGTTTCTATTCTTATGTTATGTTTATTTGGTAGCCAGGAGGGTCACAGTGATTTCCACTGTGCAGTCCCTCCACGGAGCCCATGAGGTTTTCCTAAAGTCGTTAGGAATATCTCTTGGCTAATCCAGGCCAACTTTCACTATTATGATTAAGTCATGAAGCAATTCACGAGTTGTCTCTATTATAAATCCCATTTAAATTATTAATAGGGGAATCTGCCTTTTATACATGTTCTCTGTAAACCTTGGGCTCTGGAGGCTTTCTGGTGCTCATTCCAGCCAGCTCTCCTCCCTCCATAATTAATGCTGTTCTCTGCATTAACTGCTCCCAAAGACAGCGCTGCAGGGTGCATCAGTCTTGTTGCACCTCCCAGAACCAGTATTTTGCCTGGAAATAGTATGTAGCACAAAAAAATGCAGGACTGAAGTGCAGGAGCTGCATGGTAATGAATTCTTGGGGTGTTTTCCTGTGAGGCTACTCCCATCCATATTATGATCTCTGCACAGGGAAAGGTTCTGGGCCCGAAGGGCAAAGCCAAAGGGGACCTGGGCAGGGAAATTTTCCTCAGGGAAAGGGATGACCCAGCTCCTCTAGCCCACGTGCCAGGGCTTCACCCAGACATTTCTGCCTCTGAACATCCCCCCAGCTCCTGTGCAGGCTCCCAGCTCACGAGGCTGCTCTGAATGTACAAGTGACCTGCAAACAGCCTAGTTAGGGAGGAGGGAGAAATCTCCGGCTGCGGATCTGGACGCAGGTTGCTGCCTCTCAGCACTCAGGTCTGTGCAGCAGCGTGCGTCTGGCAGAGGTGCAAGGCTCCCTCCTGCCAACAGCTCCACCCGTCAGGTCAGCCTTTTCCCAGGAGATGTTTGGTGTTTGGGATGTTTTTTCCATGGTAAAGCGCTGATTCACCACAGTGAGCATTCATTGAAGCGTGTCGTGGTGAACAGGCTCCAGGCAGGTTGTGGGGCAGCGCTTTATGCAAGGCAGGGTGATGGTCTCCTGCCAGACCACGCTCCTGCGTTGCTTGTGCTCCTCAAGCTCCTTGGATTTTGGCTTCAGGTCACTTCCTCGGGGTCTGTGGGATGGCAGGAAGCACAGTGCTGGGTGCTGTGGTATGTGCCTGGTGTCTGGAACCTGCATGGCCTCCCAGGGCATGGAATCAGGCCTTGATCTGCCGGGGCTGTTTGTGCACCTGATTAAACACATTCCTTCACGCTCATCCTGCACTTCACAAGGGGGACACACAGTGTCTGAAGTGGTGCCAGGGTAGGTTACACCCCGGGGCGCCTCAGGGCAGGGGAGGTGATGCAGGAACAGGATCAGCCATGCGTGTAGACTCCTCTGGATATTGGGAAGATGCTGAAGCACCTTCCAGGGTGGGGACAAAGGGCTGAGGTGTCCCAGGATGGAGAAGGGCTGCTGGAGCTGCATTGAACTAAACACAAATCAAGGGGGGAAACAACATATACAGCCAAGTGCATCAGAGGTGGATGCAGAGAGTGGGGAGGTTCCACCCCAGCACCTCGTTGGCTCAGCCCTGCAGCCTCAGGGGTGACAGCAGCCCCGTGACAGAGGGGACACTCAGTGTCTTCCAGAACTGCATCTACAGGAACACCCATGTCCTGAAAGACAGAGCCAAATCCACTTCTGAGCAAGAAGCCTGTTAGCAGAGTGTTTATTTTAACTTATGTCCCTGCAAAAGGGTTGAAAGTGCCTCGGTTTCCTGAAAGGATGGGAGTGTTTGCTCCAGTGGCTCTGTGAACAAAACCCAGACACCAACAGAGAAGAGGGAGGGTGTTGCATTTGCACTGCAGGTCTCGCTTAGGTCAAGGATTTGGAGGGACAGGAGCAGAAGGGAAGATTGGCTCCTCAGGGGTGCAATGTGGGTACCAGGACTATGGGCTGGCAGCTCTCAGGTGACAGCACCACCTCAGCTCTGACACCCGCACAGCTCCCTCATCCCTCCTGCTCAGGAACAAGCAAGCCTTGCTCCCCGTGGGAGAGCCCTGGGACTTCCCATGGAGGGCTGGAGAGGTGGAGGGGTGCCATGAGTTTAAACCCAGCCGCCTTCTGGGGGGAGTGCTGTGGGCTCACAGCAGTAAAGTAGCACAAAGGCTGCCCAGTGACCCAGCAAGGCTGCGTGGCTGTGACTACAGCTGTGTGCAGCAGCTGCAGGAGATGCTCACTTTACTAAACAGTTTTGGACCTAATCCAGTGACCCCAGAGTCCTCCCAAAGAGGTTTTCCAACAAGCCCTCCCCAAATATCTGGCCCCCGGCTGCTCACTGTGCCTGCAGGCTCCAGCATTGCCTGCACCTCTGCTGACACATCTTTACATGGTCCTTGCAGACAATCCTGGTTGGAGACAGCGGCGTGGGGAAGACGTCTCTGCTGGTCCAGTTTGACCAGGGCAAGTTCATTCCTGGCTCCTTCTCCGCCACCGTGGGCATTGGGTTTACGGTAAGAGACCAATCCCTGGTCCCTGGGTTGTGCAGCAATCATGAGGAGCAGCTTTACTTGGGAATCAGAATCTATGAATCTGTGATTCTGATCAGTTTTAAGCACAAAGAATTGGATAATTTGCTTTGGTGCTGCTGGATCGGGGGCCCAGTTTGGCTGTGTGTTTGTTGGCATGCTTTGGACTGCTTAGAAGGATGGGTGGAATGGGTGGACAAAGTTCCACATCCCAAAAGACTCAGTGGGGCCGTGTTTGAGTGCAGCCTCTTGCATCACACATGGAAAGCTGCTTTTGGAGTAGCCCTGCTCTGCCAGGGAGATGCCAGCCTGTGTCCAGCCCAGGGCCCTCACAAAAAGTCAGGCAGATGGTGACAGTGCCTGGGAAAAGCACTCGGCTGCCATCCAGAGCTATTTGCAGAGCTGCCGCAGGGTCTCCAGTGGCTCTGATGTGTGTGTCCCCTCTCCTGAGGGAGGTCAGGACAGAGACAGTGCTTGGGACGGAGAAATTGTCATTCCTTCAGCATCGTGGCAAGGCTGGGGCTCAACAAGGGGCTGTTACCCATGGGGATGCTATTACCCACAGGGATTTTCTCTCTTGTCCAGGCCAAGAAAGCAGGGAAACATGTGGTACCAATGTGGGGAGTCTGGGGCCAAGCAGCCCAGGGGCTGTCAGCCAAGGGCACCCCTGTGGGCAGGCAGAGGAAGCTCAGCCACACTACTGATATCTGCCGGCTCCAGGCTGCCTTGCTCCTCCTGCAGCAAATGCCAGCGTGTGGAAGTGATGCTCGGCCAGGCGTCTTTCTTGCCTAGGCAACTCCACGAGCTCCAGCATGGTTTGCCATATTCTTCCAGCCCCTTCCCCAGCAAGCTGCAGGAAAGCTCAGCCACTTCCAGGAGCTCCGAGTGCCTCCAGCCTCCAGCTCTGGGCACTTTCCTGGCCAAAGAGCATATATAAACTATAAATCCCCCAGCTCAGACCCAGCTGGGTCTGAGCACAGTTACAAGACTGGAAATACAGGTTCTATTTCCTGAGGGGCAGAGGAAGGCTTGGCTGGAGCAGGGGCCGGTGTCCCGGAGAGGTGCAGAGGCGAGTGCCATCACAGAGGGCATCTCTGCCATCGGCCCTCCCGCAGCCACCCGTGGCCTTCACCCGCAGAGCAGCGAGGGGCACGGCTCTGCACTGGAGCCCTGCACCCCTGGATCCCAGTGGCATGAGCAGGGATGGGGGTTGCCCTGAGATTAGCCCTGGCGTGGCAGAGATGGGCTGGGTATCCCAGGGAAAATAGATGAGAGGGAGCTCAAGGCTCCTGTCCGTGGAGTGGTGCCCGTAAGGGTGAAGACCTTGGGCAGCTGCAGTGCGTGGACATGGATGGGGTTTTACAGTTAGTTTTTGGATAACACAACATCTCTGTCTCTCTCCAGGGGCTTCTCCTGCATTCCCATGCTTGGGCTTTTCCCAGACGAAGTGTGCTATGAGCCGAGCCCCAGTGGCTGGTGTAGGATGCGGGGGGCTGTGAGCAGCCGGGGGAGCGGGAGGTCTGGCAGCCGTCCCGGCCGAGATGCAGGAACAGGCTCGGCACAGAGCGCGGCTTCCGGCTAACGGCGGCTGCTCCCGCTTCCCCCCGGCTTTGCTGCACCCTGGTGCTCACCCAGCTCGGCACCGCTGGGGCTGCAGCGGATGGGACAAACCCCCTAACCTGGGGTGGGAGTGGGAGCTGCAATCCCCACTGTCCCGGCGTGGCAGGGTGGGATTTGGCAGCACCATGGTCTCCATCCCTACACCCCGTGTGGGACAGGGGGCTGTTCACTTGTGGGGTGAGCTGTTCCTCCTCTCCCCATCCATGTGCCGGGAGGGATGTGCCAGTGCTCTGCCCGCCGGCCGGTGCAGCCCAGCCTTTGGCAAACCGAAACACCCCGGGGGTCCCCGGTGTGGGGGTGCAGCGGGGCAGGTTACCACCCTTCGGCTTCATCTTCCTCATCCTGTGGCCGGGCTGGGCACGGAGGCCGCCGGGGCACAGCCTCGGGGGTGGCATTGGCCTGGGAGGAGGAGGAGGAAGAGGAGGAGGAAGGCGGGTGGGGCCGCGGCTCCCGCTGGTCCCGCGGCGTCGGGACTCGGCGGCTCCGCTCGGACGCACCATGAGCGGCCCCGGCGGGGCGGCAGAGACCGGGACCCGCCCAGCGGGGAGCGGGGAAGCCCCGAAAGGCAGTGGGGACCCTCCGGCGTCGCCCCGGGACTACGAGCTGGCCGGCAAGGTGGGAGGCAGCGCGGGATGAGAAGGGATGGACCCACCAATCCCTGCCAGGGCTGGAGGTTTGGGTTCGTCCGCTGACCCGAGGGAGACTGAGAGGGGTCCGAGGGCGTGCCGGGGGCCGCCCGCTTCCTCCGCTGCTGCTATCGCGCCCAGGAAGCGGCCGCGAGACGGGGAAGGAGAAGAAGGCAGCAGCCCCGGCTGAACCCCCCCAGCCCTTCCCGCCCCTGCCCCGGGAGTGCCTAGATCTTGCAGGTGTGGGGATGGGGGTCCTCCCTCCCCGGGAGGTGGAGATAGAGGGCCCCTGCCGGGGGCGGGGGTAGGTCTGTGCCCCAGGGGTGTCCCTGCCCGGCAGTGGCAATGGGAGGGACCAGCTGCAGGAACAGGGCTTTGGGAGGACTCCCCGGGGGGGGGGGGGTCAGGGCCAAACTCTGCTCTCTGGAAGCCTGTCCTGAGCTGCTTCAGGCAAGGGGTTCCTGCCGGCCCGGCAGTGGTGCCACCCATGGCACAGGACAGGGGAAGCAGGACCCCATCCAGCCCATCACAGCACTCCAAGGGCTCCAAGGAGGCAGCAGTGTGTGTGCCCCGGCGCCAGTCCAGGACCTCCCCCCTCTCCCGCCCCGCAGCCCCCGCCTTGCAAATGCCTCTGCACCCCTGCCAAGCCTTGGGGTGGGAACCCTCCTCCCTGAGTGCTCCCCTCTTCCCCATCCCGGATCGGGCGAGGGCTGCCCCAGGAAGCACCTTCCTCTTCCCGGCAGCTCAGGGGAGGCACAGGACCAATGAACCTTTTACCTGAAAGATTTAATATGCAGCCCCAGGCCGAGCTGAGCACTGATGGTGTCAGCCCAAACACCTCCTGCTGCCTTGCTTAGCCGGCTCTCAAAGTGGTTCTGCACGCTGCCACTTTCCCTAAACCATTTTCATTCCTTTGCCTTTATCCTCTCTGCTCTGACTCATCTCAGCGGAGGGCAATTTTTATGTTTGAGGGAGTGAGGTGGAGGCAGAAAGGAGGGGTGTTCCCAGCTGCCCTCCAGGGTCAGGGAAGGACTTGACCAGCAAAGTGAGTTGGCAGGAGGCAAAGTACTTCCAGCCCCCAGCTCTGGCATTTGCTGTGCCACCCCTGTGGAAGGTGGCTCACTGTGTTTGCCTGTCACAGAGGCAATGGGGCTGCAGAGGTTTGCTTTGCAGGCTCCAACATCCTGGGAGTGTGGGGATGGACCTTTTTGCTGGAGTCCTGCTTGCTGCCATTTTTCGTCAGGGGATAGATGCAGGCAGAGTTAGGTTAATGATTGCTGGGCAGGAACAGGCTGCTGCAGGTGAGCAGGAAGAGCACAGCATCGGGAAAGGCTGTGAGTATGGAGCCCAGCATCCGTCCTGGCTGCTGCCTGCCTGGGTCCGGTGGTGCTGGAGTGGCCAGGGAGCCCGGGGGTTGAGCCTGTTTGCTTAGCAGGAGGGGAAAAAGCACCGTGTTTGCTTTGGTGTCTGCAGCAGGCCGGGCCCTGGGCACAGACAGAGTCCCGGACACGCGGGGTTTGCCCAAGCCATGCATCAGCAGCTCTCGGGCTGGGCACACCCGGGCCAGGGGCAATGCGTGGGCGGAGGTGGCTCCATGAATGTGGGAGCTGCTGCCGGTTTTCCAGGAGCCTCCTGAGCTGGGAGATGGCCAGGGGCTGGCTAGGAAATATTTCTTCTTGCTGTGGTACCTGCCTTCCCGCCAGGTCTCATCTTCTGCTCTACCCCTCTTCCGTGGCTGTGGGTGCTTTGCTGCCCTGGGGCACCGCTTGGCTGCACCTCTGGGTGTCCCATCCTACCTCCAGCTCCCACGGGGCTCCCTAAACCCGGCAGGACTAGCCCTGGAGAAAGAAACAAAGGGACAGAGGGGTCTGGGGGGGAGCTCAGCACCGCTCAGTGATGCTGCTCCCTCCTGCTGACACCTCTCCCTGCACACATCTTGCAGGTGATGTTACTTGGAGACTCGGGCGTGGGGAAAACCTGCTTCCTGCTCCAGTTCAAAGACGGGGCCTTTCTCTCCGGGACGTTCATAGCCACCGTGGGCATAGATTTCCGGGTGAGACCACCACAGCTGCCAGCCCCTTGCCTTCCCCGACCCCCACCTTGACCAGGATGGGGTGCTGGGAAGGGGGAGCAGCCTCTGCACCCCAAATAAACTCCCAACCAGCAGCAGTCAGTTGCTGAAACCCTCCCACCTCTCCCTGGGAGAGCAGCAACGGACAGAAGAGCCCACTGGTGTTGTCACCTCTTGTCTTTAAATCAGCAAACAGCCTGGGTTTAGCTCATCCTGGCTGGGGGTGTGGGCTGGGGGTGTAGTGGGCGGCCAGCATGCTCCACCAGCTGGGCTGAGGCCAAGGGCTGGCGGGGTCAACTCTGGCTGTTGTAACCTTGTGCTTTGAAAGAGCTGAAATGGGCTGCTGAGCAGTTGTTAAGATCACCAAATCCTGCTCAAACCCCCGTGCTGCTCTCTGCTCACCAAATTTCAGCGGCAGGGTCTCTCTGGAGGTGTTCAGGGAGGCAGAGCTGTTTGCAGCACAGGGCAGAGCAGCATTTCAGCAGGCTGGAAGTCATGGGGGTGTCCCCAGGCAGAGCTCTGCCTGCAACATCCGACACATGTGGAGTGCGGTCGCTGCTTCCTCTGCCCCCACAGCTGCAGCTGCTCTGGTTTCCCGCCTTGTGGTGGAACTGGGGGCTTGGTGAGCAGGGCCTGGGGGACAGAGAGGGCTACAGGTTTGCTTTGGAGGGGTTATGAGGCCTGTCCTTCTGATAAAGTCATGAAAGAGGTAAAATCTCCTGTGTTCCTCTGCTGGGCTCGGCACTGGTGTCCCTGAGGGTGTTGCCAGCCCTCAGGTACCTGCCCTGCCTCGTGCAAGCATCTCCTCCAGCAGCTCACGGCTCGCTGCTGGTAGGAAATCTCCAGAGTCTCCTAGGGCACGTTTTTGTTTTATCCAGCCCATTTGCTCAAGTTTTGTCATCTCCACATGGGCTGAATTTCCACTTCAAACAATTCCAGGCAACCGAATTATTTATAGGGGTCTTCTCTTTTCAGATTCATCTCTCCAAGTACGATTCTTTAAGAGTCTTAAAAATAGCTTTTCAGTAACTTCTGCGTTTCTTTCTTCTGGCCTCTGGAGAGAAGTCCCTGTGCTTCCGAGTTGAGTAGAGCTCTTGCTTAAGCCCTGATAGCTGCCTTTCCTGCTCACATGGAAGTGCCTCTTCCCCTTCCCAGTCCCAGCCCAGTTGCCTGACTGCAAACCATTGTGACCCAGGAGATTTCCTCCTACCACACTGGATAAAGTTGCGTGCTACATGCAACCCCCTAACTCAGTGTTTGCAACCACATTTAAGGACCAAGCAAGGCTCCCACTATCAAGGATACCTGAGCAGGACACCCAAATCATCCACTGAGTGTCCCCAGGAAGCCTGTAGCACCCAAAGCCCTTAAATTGCTGTAAATAACCCAAATTTTTAGCACAGAGCTGGCTCCTCCAACACACGGAGCAGAGGAATCCTGACAGAAAGGTCAGGGCTTTTTGATGGGCAAACTTTATATAAGCATACCAAGATGTTATTAATAAATGCACATTTGTGTGTGGTTCATACAGACCTCCCCACTTCCCCAGCTCTGCCCAACTTCCCTGGCCAGGCAGACAGGAACTGCTGCAATCCTGGAGCTTCCCGGCAGGAGTCAGAGTGGGTCAGTGTCCCTGGGATTTGCAGGACAGCTGGCATCATTAGCTGGCTTGTTAGGGACCCAGGAGCCACAGGACAGGGTGCTGGCTGTAGGAGATGAGTGACACAGCGGACCCAAAGCAGGCTGGGATCTTGCTGTCCTGTCTCCACTGGTTCTGCTCTTTTCCATCCTGGAGAGAGGGACTGCTGCTCTGGGATGTCCCTGTAGCTGCCAAGCAAGCAGGATCGGGGTTTGTAGCAATGAGGCTGCAACATCCAGCCCCACGGGCAGCCTGGCTTCATCCCACCGGCTGTGGGAGAGCAGCTGAGGGGCTGGGGAGTGCCAGCTCTGCACCAGGGCTGGCTGGCACATGTGCCAAGACATTTATCAGGGCTGGCTGAAAAATGTGGTCTCCTTCTCTTCTGCAGAACAAAGTGGTGGCCGTGGATGGTGTGAAGGTGAAGTTGCAGGTGAGTTCTGGGCAGGGGGAAGCAATTCCCAGCCACATTGCTGGAAACCTCCCCCAGGCTGAGTGTCGTGGGCCGTTGGGGCACGGAGCCACAGAGGTATCCTCAGCTGGGAGGGTGTTTCCCCTCCCTGATCTCACCGGTGTGGCTTCTTGGCAGATCTGGGACACGGCAGGACAGGAGCGGTTCCGCAGCGTCACCCACGCCTACTACAGGGATGCCCAAGGTGGGTTTGGGGTCTGGCAGGGATGGGGGAACTGCCTGGAATGCATCCCTGCAGCGTGACAATGCCTCTGCCTCTTCCCCTCCAGCCCTGCTCCTGCTCTACGATATCACCAGCAAGATGTCCTTTGACAACATCCGCGTGAGTCCCCCCGTGGGTCAGGAGTGTGTTCCTCCCCAGGGACTGGGGTCGTGGGTGCCCTGCTTGGCTGGATGGGTGTTTAGGGCAGTTGGGAACCTGTTTTACAAATAAGTGCTGGCTGGTTTGGCCAGACTCAGCCAGTCTGGAGCTCGTCCCAGGGCACCTGGCTGGGTCCTGCATGGCTGGGTGAGTTTTGTCCAGGGACGTGGAGAATGCCTGGAGGGAGAAAACGCTGTTTGGGAAGGATGTGAACTACTCGTAGGCTTGGGCTGTAGCCAGGAGACGGGGCGTTTTCAAGGCTGTTCAGCTTTGATGCTGGAATAGTTCCCCCGTGCCAACAAAATAGTCATTATCCCTGTCCTCGTGGGGTGGTGTGAGGGCTGAGGGGAGGGGCAGGATTACCAAGAGGATGTGAGGGCTGAGGAGGGAGGAACAGGGGTACCATGGGGATGTAAGGGCTGAGGCAGGAGGGACATAGGTACCGTTCATCCCGACACAGCCCCACTTCCCTGCAGGCCTGGCTGACGGAGATCCACGAGTATGCACAGAAGGATGTGGTCATCATGCTGCTGGGCAACAAGGTGCATGCAGGGTCCCCTGGCCCTGTGCTTTGTCATGTGGTGCTGTGCCATGCCCTGGCCATCCCCATGGCTGTGCAGTGATGGGCTCGGTGGGCTCTGCCTGCCAGCTGTGTGCACCCTGCCTGCACCCTCTGCTGGGTTCTGCTCCTTTCAGGGCTCAGCCAGGCCCAGAGGTGACCCCAGAGGTTTGGAGGGGGTTGGGGGGTGGGCAGGGTTCTCGACAGCCAGTGGGGGGCAGCACGAGGCTGAGGCTCCCAGTACGGGATGCTCCCTGCATGGGATGCTGCTGGGTATGGGATCCCTACTCTGGCCTGGATGCACCCCTGAATCCCAGGTTACTCCAAGCCCCAAATGCCCAACCAGGTCCCAGATCCTCTCCGGGGGTCCTAGGTTCTACTGGGTGCCCAGTGCCCAACTGGGTACTGGATTTTCCCCTGAAAGTGGATGCCTCTGGATCCTGGATGATGCTGGGTATTTGATGCCCAGAACGGTACCAGAGACTCCCTGGGTCCTGGATGCCTGCAGATACTGGATGCTGCCCCACATCCCCCATGTCCCCAAGATCCTGGATGCCACCTGATATCCTCGATGCCACGAGGTCCAAGATGTTCCATAGATCACAGATTCTCTGGGCACTGGATGCTCCTGGATCCCCCATGGCCCTCATTCCTGTCAGCCCCGTGAGCACCCCACACTGCCTGCTTGCCAGATGTCCCAGGGTGCCAGCTGGCCTGGTATGTGGTGACATTTTCCTTCCCTTGGCAGGCTGATGTGAGCAGCGAGAGGGCTGTGAGGACAGAGGATGGAGCATCGCTGGCCAGGGTGAGTTGTGCCAGGGTCTAACCCAACTTCATCTCCCCCAGTCACTTGCCTGTCACTCAGGGTCCCCATACAGCTGTGCCATCTCCTCTGATGGGTGCCCAGACCCGCCTGGCTCTCAGGCAGTCACTTAGATAAAAAACCTGGGGCAAGGCAGGGAGGGGATGGCCCCCAAGCCTTGGCCAGGCAATGGGTGATTCAGAGGGGCAGGAGAGTATTCTGGGGATAGCCACTGATGGGGTCGTGCTGCCCTTGCAGGAATATGGGGTGCCTTTCATGGAGACGAGCGCCAAGACAGGCATGAACGTGGAGCTGGCCTTCCTGGCCATTGCCAAGTGAGTACCTGGGGCCAGGGGACTGAGCAAGGGAGGTGTCCCCTGTAGCCTCACCACCTCCCACACTGATGCTGGAGTGTGTGTGTGTGGGTAACACGGCCCCACCACTGCAGGGAGCTGAAGCAGCGCGCGATGCAGCCGCTGGACGAGCCCCGATTCCAGATCCACGATTATATCGAGTCACAGAAGAAGAAATCCAGCTGCTGTGTCTTCTCCTGAGGGCGGCCGGGAGGAGCCAGCAGCCCTGGGGGCACAGGCAGGAGACAGAGAGGGGCCTGATCCTGCCCTCGAGTGCCCGAGGGAACCAGGCTCTAACAAGCCAAGGTGGACGGGACAATACAGCGGAGCAGAGAGTGCACGAGGAGGGCCCTCGCCCCAGCTCCAGGATCCAGGGGCCAGATCCTTCTGCCCCGTGAAGCAACGCCTGGAGCTTGCTGTGTGGGAATCACTGCGGTGTGGTGACTGCCAGCCTGGCCAGCGAGCCATGGTAATGCCTCCATCACCCAGGACACAACCACACACCTCACTGAGGGACACCTGGAGCAGCTGGAGGGGCAGTGCGTGTGCCATGGATGAGCCCCCTCGCAGCCCTCAGCCCTCTCCTCCCTTGCAGCCATCCCTGCTCTCGGTTCTGCTCTTGTCTGACTGGAAGGGCCTGATCCAGCCCCTGTGTCCCTGGTTGCTGCCAGGCTCTGGCTTCCCTCCAAGGATCCTCAGCTCTGCCCCCCGGGCTGCCCCACGCCCCAACGCTCACATTGGGCTGTGGCTCCTCTCTGCTGCAGTTGCTGCCATTGGCTTTTATCCTCATGCCAACATGAGGGCAGTGATATCCTCATTGTATCCTGGCTCTGCTTGAGGGAAGGGCTGGGATGGGGAAGGGTCCAGCCAAACCTGCTCCCTGCCCATACAACTGTGATAAGAAATAAAACTCCCCTGGGAGCACCCAAGTGATTTTTGAGGCATTTCTAGTACACACAGCAATGTGGAAACAACTTTATTTTTCCCCATCTTGTAGTCATGGGAATTAGAGGAATTCTTTTTTTTTTTTAAGAAAAACCTTTTTATTTTCAGTCTCTCCAGACTAAACCATCTCCAGCCTCATGCAGGAGATGCTCACTGTGGCCTGGAGTGATGCTCCAGCCCTGCTGGCTCCCAGGCCAGGCTGGGTTTCTCTCCCATTGCTGCCCATGGAACACAACTATTCCTTCCTGCTGCTGGCAAACAGCGGCTGGAACCCACTCACTGGAGACCAGATGCCTGAGATCCTCCAGCCAGCAAATGCTGCTCTGTTGGGCATCAGCAGGGCACAGGGGCAAGGCTTGACCTCCGTGTTGCTGCACATCCCTGGTGCTCAGCCCAGCACTGCTGACCCCTCCAACACACTGCCTGCTCCCCTGAGCACTACCCAGGGCAGTCAGATGGTGAATATTTGGTTCTGCAGCTGAAGCGCTCATGTGAAGAGCAGCTGGGGAGGGCATGGCACTGCTGCACGTAGGAGTTGGGGACTGTCCTGCACATCTGTCCCCGTCAGCATCTTCCCTGGCCCTGCGCCCGAGCTGCTCCTCTCTCACCTGCCCCAGTGCCTCCTTTGCCTCTGCACTGCTCCTGGGTCTGTCTTTGCAAGTTTACAGATTAAAGCTGGATATTTTTGAAGCTTTGCATCTGTCTGGTTGTTTATTGCATGAGAAATCCCTGCCCTGGGTCTGCAACGTGGGAGGCTGCTGCACACAGGCGCTGAGGAGCCGCGGGGCCGGGGGGCCGTGGGAGCAGCCATGGGGAGGGGGAAGCACCCACAGCCCCTTCCTCCCCACTGGGGCTTTCGTTGCACATTTCAGACAGTCCAAAGGTGAGAGGGGAAGAGTAAACATGGCCTGTTAAATTAAAACCAACCTCCTCCCCTGCTGTTCTCATGGTGCGGAGTCCAGCATTCCCCAAATAACTCCATCTTCCCACCAATGGCATTGCTGCTGCCGCTTGGCTGATGTCTGCAAAAAATGCTGGATGGCTTGAACACAAACAGACGTTGGCTCTTTTCTCTTTTCCCCCCTCCAGCCTGAGCTCCTTTAACGTCACGCCAAGATGCAAAGGGCAGGAGGCAGCTGGGGTGCAACGGTGGTGCCTGTGCCCTGCCATCCTGCGGGCACTGCCGGACCCAAAAGCAACCCCAGCTGTTTCCTCTGCTGCTGCCTTTCCTCCTTATCACGGTCCCATGCTCAAACCAGCCCTGCTGGAGCTGGGTTTTGTTTCCTGACCTAGGGCAGTGTACCTCCATCTCCCCCCGAACGTGCACACTCGGGGCTGTGCTGCTCACAACCCCCTTGCCAAGGGGAGGGCTGTGACACGGGTGATAGATCCCCCCATCCTGGGGCCGTACCACAACACGCTTGCCCTGGTTTTCCTCTCTGCAGGCATCTGCCTCTGGCCGCCGTGGGATTCCTCTCTGCCGCATTTCTCAGGGCCGAGCGGCCGCGGGCGAATGCTCAGCCGAGTGGAGGAAACAAATGAGCCCACCCTCCAGCTGGGTCCCACGGAGCTGGAGCACAGCCACCCCGAGCACATGAGGGGTTCCTCAGCTACTGAGGTCCCTTCAGCAGGGGATTCGAGTGGAGTCCCCTATGAGGGACGTGTCCCATGGCACGCAGCCGTCCCCTCCTTGCTTGCCTGGCTGCAGCTTGATGAAACACGATCCCAGCTGCCCTGAGGACCTTTGGCCAGGTGGAACTTCAGCCAGCCCTAGCAGTGGGAGACATCGACTTACCTCTGTGCCACCCTCCCTGGGACAATTCCAGGAGCCAGCTCTGCCTGGCACCAGCACTCCTGCTGCAGTGCTGGAGCAGCCCAGGCTTGCTGCTGCTTTCCTCTGCCCTGGCTGACCCCAAACCCCAGGATCTCACACGCTCATAACCCACTGCAGCCACTTCTGCTTCCCAACCCACAAGCAGAGAATGTGGAGCCAGGGCAGTGCAAACGCCTGGGGTTTCCTCTGTCTTCCCACCTTCCTGCTCCCTGCTCCAGGGTGCCAAGGGGGAGTCAGAGACTGCTGGGGGAGCAGGGCTGCTCCATTTCCACCGCACAGTGGGTTACCCGAGTTACCGGCCAGCGCGGCCTCCCCGGCCACGTTCACACGCGGTTTCGGTTTGGGGTTTTTGTCTCACTCTGAGCATCCCTCCAGCCCTCTGCCTCGGAGCAGCCCTGGGGCCGGCATCGCCCTTCCAGGACCGGGCGAGGGAATGGGGTGGACGTGCCCCCGAGAGGACAAGGTGTGTCAGCCGGGGTGTGCTGTGGGCAGAGCGGGGACAACGGGGAGTGCCCCGCCGGTCTCAGGCCAGCCGGGACTGTCCCCGGAGGGGTGGCAGAGCCGACCCGAAGAGGAGGGAGCTCAGCGGGGAGCGGGGGCTGCCGCGGCGGGCCCGGATGGCTGACACGGAGAGGCAGAGGTGGCCGCGGGGGAGAGGTGGAACCCCACGGGGGAGCGGCCGGACCCCACGGGGGAGCGACCCAGCCCCGCCGCCGGCGGCAGGACCCCACAGGAGAGCGGTCCGGCTCCCACGCGGGAGCGATGGAACCCCACGGGGAATCGGTCCAGTTTCCACGGGAGAGCGGTTGGACCCCACGGGGGAGCGGCCAGACCCCAGAGGGAGCGGTCGGACCCCAGAGGGAGCGGTCGGACCCCACGAGGGAGCGGTCCGGGCCCGCTGCCGGCGGCAGGACCCGGCGGCGCCGCCGCGCCCGGGCCGCCCCAGCGGGGCGAGAACACATTTGCATACCCACGGCGAGCACATTTGCATAGCCACACCCCAAATATTTCCATAACCACGCCCCATCCCTCTCCTTATTTGGCGGCCATTTCCCCGTCCCGCTCTCCCATTGGCCGCCCCGCGCCCCGCGCCCCGCCCCCTTATATAGGCGGGCGGCACGGCCCGGGCCGCGCAGTTCTCTGAGCGCGGGCGGCGGGACGGGACGGCCACAGCTCCGCCCGCTCCCCCCGCCATGAGCAGCGGCGCGGGCCCCGCCGCCCGGCTGTGCCGCCTGGAGCGCGGCCCGGACGGCTACGGCTTCCACCTGCACGGCGAGAAGGGCAAGCCGGGCCAGTTCATCCGGCTGGTGGAAGCGGGCTCGCCGGCCGAGCGCTCGGGGCTGCGGGCCGGGGACCGGCTGCTGGAGGTGGATGGCGAGAACGTGGAGCGGGAGAGCCATCAGCAGGTGGTGGAGCGGATCCGCGCCGCCGCTGGCGCCGTCAGCCTCCTCGTCGTGGACTCGACGGCCGACGAGCAGCTGTCGAAGCGGGCCGAGGCGGGTGCCGAGCCCCCGGTGGTCGGCGGGCAGGCCGCCCCCGTGCCGGTGCCGGTGCCGGTGCCGGCGGAGCCCGCGGCGCGGGAGCCCAACGGCGGCGACCAGCGGGTAAACGGGCGGCCGGGGGGGGCTGGGGCTCGGAAAAGTTTCCGGGAAAGGGGGTGATGTCCGAGGAGGGGAGGTCGGACCTCCCGGGACCGGCCCCGTTCGTCGCCTTCCAGCCCTGGAGCGAGCGCATCTACTTCGGCCTCCCGCGGGCGCTGTGTCTGGTTTCGGTCTCGATTCTTTCTTTCTCTATTTTGCTTTGCTTTAAACGCCGCTCCCCAGGAGCCCCGGGCCCTACCGCGCCCGGCTGCTTTGCCTTTTTTATTTTAATTTTTTTGTTTGCTTGATACTCTTCTCTCCCAGCCATGCCGGTGACGGGCGGGGGCAGGCGGGCACACCGGGCTGGTTGGACCCGTAACCGAGCAGCCTGTTGTGTCCTGGAGCCCTTCGGCCCGTCCTGATGCTGCAGGGCCAGTAAAATGAGGTGAGGAAAGTGACAGGGCTAGCTTTGACGTGTAGCTGAGCCCAGGGCTGGGCTGAGGGTGGCTGGCACTAACCCACGCCAAAATACTACAAAAAACCTGTGGTAGAGCATGTTTTTGCAGGCTGTGACTGCAGGTGTTGGTGGCAGTCACTCCTGCCCTGAGCGTGTTCGGTCTCTGCTGTGGAGTGGAGATAGTGGAGCCCTTCCCGGGCTGGAGGACTCATCCTGACAGTCAGACCCCATGTACAGATACTCAGGAATGCTGGCCTTCAATGTGTGTGGGAGTTAGCAGTTGCACAAACAAAGTGATGTAGAAAGGGGAGGAATTGAGAAATAGCTGACCTTTCCTGCTCAGAGTGGTTCCTAAGAAACACTCTGGGCAGCGGGAGATAATACTGCTTTTTATTTACCCAGCAAAGACTTGTTTGTTGTGACAACAGAGATGTGGATGGTCTTCCCGGGAAGCAGCCTCCTGGTGTCCCCAGGGTGGGGAACATTCTGGGGAAATCTTGTGACCCGTTCCCAGAGAGACTGGTGCAAGGGAGCCCTCCCAGTGTAGACACTGAGCCCCAGGCAGACCCTGGTGCCTCGCTGAGCTGTTGTCACACAGGGTTTTGCTTAGGACCAGGTGGTTTTGAGTTGTGTCTCCTGCTGGGCTTCAGCTTTGTGCCAGCTGCCTGTTGCCCCTGGTCAGGCTGATCCACTGCAGGCACAATTCTCATCCCTGCCTGGCTAAAGCACTGTTCCGGCACCTCCTCGATGGGCTTGTTCAGGTGGGAACATCCAGGCTCTGCCCTTGTGCTGCCCCTCTTGCTCGCTGTCCCCTGTGTCATCCCATGTCCCCCAGGTCTGGCCCCGTACCGGGCTGTGGTGCTGCCCCACGCGGGGGGAGCGTGCCCGTTCTCCCGTATGTCACAGTGCCAGTGCTGCCTCGGGGCCTGAGAGACCGTCTGTGCTCTGCTTTCCACTCCCAGATCTCTCCACAGGCTGGGAAAGACAAAAAGAATGTACTTAATGCAGCTCGGGTGAGCCCCCTGCCAGGCTTGGCGGGCTGAGGACATGGGGAACAGAGCCCTGCCATGTTGTGGGGTGGCTGCCTGCTCGCTGTGTTGGCTGGAGTGATGGAAAGGGCATGGGAAGCTGGAGATGCCCCATAAGCTCTTGGGGGACAGCCCCTGACGGAGATACTTCACAGGCTTTGTGGGGACAGCCTTGGCTGGAGATTCCCCACAGACTGTTGGGGGACAGTCTTAGCTGGAGATTGCTCACAGGCTTGGGGAGCAGGCTCGGGGCACAGCCCGTGCACAGTTACTACCGGCGGTTTGTCTGTTCACAAGAGCAGGAAGCGGGTGACGTGGGGTGACATGGGGTGACATTACCGCAAGGCCCCAGGACAGTTTCTCAACAGGTATCAGCAGGAAATCTTGCGGCTGGGGACAGGGCCTGGTGGAAAAGGCAAGTGGGTTTGGAGACATCGCCCCGGCTGGGCACCCACCAAGCAGGGTGGGAAGATGCCGGGCGGGATGGGAGCCAAGCCGGAACAGGCAGAAAGGGATTTCTCTCTGGCAAGCCAGGAACACAGTGTCGTGCCTGTTCTCCGGACACTGGCGGACAGCCGGTGCTGGCCACCCCATCCCCCTGCAGCCCCAGCACTCTGGGTGGGTGGGATTCCCTGGGATCACTGGGGAAGCAGGAGATTAGCATGTGTCAGAGTCCTGTTTGTTTTGTTGGGCTGGACTTGCCTTTATTTGCTTAACAAGCCTGGAGACACTTGAGAGCTGTGAGAGCTGCCTGTGGCAAGTGATCGTTTAACGTCTCCCACTTTCCAGCAGAATCCATCCTCTCTCCAAACCCTGCTGGGTCTTGCATGACTGGGACCCCCCTGTGCTAGGGGGTCAGTCACACCCCCAGCTCTCAGTGCTGGGCGTGGGCTGAGGAGATTTTGAGAGGCTCATCGTGGGCTCCCTTTTCATTCCCATAAAACCTTAGACATTCAAATCCCCCTGATGCTGAGATGGAGGTTTTGAGCCTCCCTGGGGAGCTGATCCTTGCACCCCTGTCTGTGGTGCTGAGCCAGCACAGTGATAGTTTTACACCCCTGAGGCCAACCCCGCTTCCTGGGGCCCTGTGCTGTGTGAGTGTCCCCAGCGAAAGCTCTTACAGTTCATCCCCCCCTCCTTGTGTTTCCGGAGGCTTCAACTGCTCAGGAGTATCTTGAGAAAGTTTCATGCAAACCACACGGTGTTCACGGGGCAGCACCAGGTGCTGCAAGCCCAGCGCCCTGGCATGGGCTGGGGCTGCTTGTACCAGGGCAGGGTGTTTCCTACCAGCCCCGGGCCTCCCCCTTGCAAATTTAGTGCTAAATTAGAGCCCTCCCTGCCAGCAAGGCTCATCCCTCCTTGTAAAATCTGGGTGAGCCTCCCAGGGCTGGGTTTTTGGGGCATAACGGGGAGCATTTCCCCCCTCATTGGGAGCATTGCACTGGGAGGTAGCTGATGTTTAATTAGGAAATGAATTAAATTTCCTCTCAAGGCAGCTGCATGAAAAGCAGCTCCAGTCGAACGGGACGTGACAGGGATGCTGCAAGGAGGCTGCTTTGCATCCCCTTTGTATGAAGGCAGAATGTGTGCGCCAGATTTCGGGACCCGTGTGAATTTTCTGGCCCAGGCGTTCTCGAGCTGTTGTTTCTCTTTGAGTAACTGGAAATGCTGTTGCTGCCGATGGGCTTGATGCTGCTTGTAGGGCTGGGAGGTGGGGAGCGGGTCCTGATGCCTGTTTACTTGGGGTTCCCGTGATCCTGGGATTGCTGGTCCTGCCAGGGGGCTGAAGGTGCTGTGGAGGGTTGGTCCAGCAGCTCCTGGAGGGAGAAGAATATGCCCCAAATCCTGTTCCAGGGTAGGAATAGGGATGCATTGCTGCAAAGCTCCCCATGTCAAGTGGGTATCTCTGCAGACAGGTGTCTGTCCCTCTGCCGCCCCTGGGTGTGGAGGAGAGGGGTGGCACGGGATGCCCGTGCAGGGGGGGGTCTGAGTCCAGCTTCCCCGAGTCCCCCCCCTCCCGCCTCCCTCCCCGCCGGAGGTTGTAATTGCTCCTAAGGAGGCTCTGCCGGCTAATCCGTGTCCCAGCACGGCGGGAAGGCTGCTGGCCTTGGAGGAGAGGATGCAGCAGCTTAGAGAAATTAGGGGCATTTCCGCTGTCCTGCTGCCCAGCTCCATAGCCACGGGGTTTCTCTGCATCCCGGGTGTTGGCCCCAAACCCTCTCTCCTCGGGTTGTTAAGCCCGAGGGGGGTTTTGGGGCTGGAAGGATGACCTACCACAGGGTGCTTGACTCGTGGATGGGCAGGATATAGCTGCTGGAGGATTGGATGCATTTGTTTTCCTCTCTGAGAGGCAGAATGGTGGCTGCCCACAGGGTTTCTGCTGGCACTGGGGATTTGGGGAGGGCACAGGCAGCCTGGCACGCTGGGCTGGAGGAGCTGCCAGCCACTGGTGGGGGGGTGCTGGGGGGGCGGGTCACGGCCTGGCCTGGCTGCCCTCACACCGAGTGCTCCTGCCTTGGCCAGCTGCCTTTGAGGGATCAGTGCCTCCCTCTACCATGACCTGTCCTCCTGTCCTGAGGCATCTGTCCACCCTGCAGGGCTTCCCACCCCCTCCCAACGCCCCCCAAAATTCATGGCACCAGTGCCTCAGGGAGCCCAGGCTGCCAGGGCTTTGTTGGTATGGGTGGGAGCGAAGTCCTCCCTCCTCCCATTCTCTCCCGGGAGCACTGCCAGCACCGCTTGCCGGGTGCTCCCTCCGGCTTTGTCCCGAGCTATCGGTGTGGAGCAACCCCACAGTGCTGCCAAGGGCACCGGGAGCGTGGGTGCTCCGGAGCCTGACCCCCCTGCTCGAGGTCAGGCCAGGGCAGGGCCCCAGGGAGGTGCTGCCTTCCTCTAGGCTCCACCAGGCTCCTGCCTTTTGTCCTTATTTTGGGTATTGTCTGTCCCTGTCCAATTGCTGCATGGGTGGACGATGCTGTCACACCCTGTGAACCCGCTGCTACCCAGGCACGGGGGACCGAAGGGCAGCCGGGGCGAAGTTGAGGGTCACAATCCTCCACCCAGCTGGGGAATCCACATTGGGCATTGCCTGTGGAGCTGAGCCAAGTGGGGAGCAGGTCCTGTGTGCCAGCGCTGAGGCATCCCGGGATCACCTTCACTCCTGGCAGAGGCGCTGGGTGCTGCCTGCACCTCCCTTCCCGGGGCGTTGGCAAGTGGTGCTGGGGTGGTAGCTGGCCTTGACCATGGAGGAAGGCGTTGTGCAAGAAGATGAGGCTTTATCAGGGCCTTATCACAGCATTTGGCTCAGCAATTGCAAATGAGTCACCCCGGCCTGTGTGGGACCCTATGCCGCTTCAGTGCTCTCAGATGTGGGGTGTCAGCACTCCAGGACCCAGGTTTTCCTGGCTGGGAGCAAAGGGAATTTCATGGCAAGGAAGCACACGTGCTGTGCAGAGGATAAAGGGCAGCATGGTGCAGGTGTGGGAGGGGAAATTCCTGCAGTACCTCTTCCCAGTGATGCTATGGGTACCAAAGGAGAAAAAATTATCTCAGAAGAAAGATTAAGTACAAAACCTCTTGGCAAAGAATATTCCAGCAGTTTGAGCAAGGCTTGGCTGCTGGGAGAGCCCAACCAAAGCCCAGGGGCTGGTGGTCAAGGCGGGATCAAACCATTTTATCTATAAACGTGTGGAAGTGGTGTTGGGTGCTGGGGTCAGAGCAGTTCTGATGGTGCCACGTGCAGGTGGCTGGTTTGTGTCACCTGCTTCCTCTGATGCTTCCCGGGCATCCCACTCCCCACTGGGTGAGCAAAGGCAGTTCCTGTGTGCCGGGCTCCCGGGGGTGCTCCTGCTTCTTTCTGCTGCTCGCAGGGTGGGGATTTAAAGGGCTCTCTGTGGGCCGGGTACATGTGGCTGCCCCTGCGGGGTTCCCTGGCGCCAGGTGCTGGTGGATCCACAGGTCAAGGTGAAACCAGGTGCAGATGAGCTGGGTGTTGCCTCCTGGAGAGTTGAACATCCCATGTCGCGCCGCCCCGGTGGAGCTGGTTTCTGTTTTGCAATCCTGGAGGGGTCATGCCGGGGCATTGAGGCACCTCAGCATCGCAGCTGCTCCAGCTGGATCCCAGCTGCCTGCCCAAGCCCTTTGTGCCCCTTCCCTGCCGGCAGTGGCTGTGGGGTGCTCTGGGGTGGGGGATCTCACTGGTCCCATGGCTGGGTTTGCTGTGGAGGGGGGCTGCAGCTGGCAAGGGCGTGATGGAAGGGACCTGCTCTGGTGGTTAAGATCTCTCTGGTAGCCAAAGCTTCCCGAATGGGATGGGGTGGGGTGGGGGTGCTTCCCAGCAACCTGGTCTGTGTTTCCTCCTCCACCTTCATGGCGGTTGCAATCCTGATCCTAAAAGGAAGAGCGTGGTCTGGGGACACACATAATAACATGTTTCTTCAACGTTTCGCTGCAATTAGTGTGCCCTGCACCTAATTCATTAATTAATGCCTGGGATCATGGGGTGTTTGGCACGCTGCTCCCCAGCTTGAGGTATCAGTGTTTGCAGGTGGCCACACAGGGATGGTGTCCCAGGGAGATGTCTGAGGGTCCTGGTGCTTTCCCTGGGTGTTGGGGGGGGTCTGAGAGCAGTTTACCCACAGGCTGTCCCCGTTGCAGGAGGAGCTGCGACCTCGGCTGTGCCACATGAAGAAGGGCCCCGATGGCTACGGCTTCAACCTGCACAGTGACAAGAGCCGCCCGGGGCAGTACGTGCGCGCCGTCGACCCCAACTCGCCGGCCGAGGCAGCAGGGCTGGCCCCCCAGGACCGCATCATCGAGGTATGCTGGGGTGGGCAGGGTTCTGGGGGGGTCTCCCAAAAAACCTTGGTGCTCCCTCGCATCCCGGTGGCCGGGAGGCAGCTGCCCTTTGCCGGGAAGGTGTGTGGTGTCCCTGACGCTGGTGGTGACTCACAGTGCAGACACCCAACCTGCACCAGCCTGCCGGTCCCACCCAGGGGTGCAGCACTGTGGAGGGTTGGGGCTGAGCACTAATTAGCTGGCTGTGGGTTAATTAGCAGTAGCACTGTCCCTGGGATGCCCCTGGGGTGTGGCAGGCTGGGGACAAGGTGCATGATGGCCCCAAGTTCTGCTGCCAGACATGACCAGGGTGGGGATGGGGACTGGGTTTGTGCCAGGTGGGATGATGACCCATGAGGGCAAGGACAAACCGAGCCCCAACCCTGCTGCTCACTGGGGTGTGGGGCTGCTGCCTCATTTGGGCTGAAGTTTTGGGATCTCTGGGGACCATGAGGGCTTTGTCTCTTGCCCATGCTGCCCATCTCCTGTGCCTGCCCTGGGTCTGTGCCCTGCCAGGCGCTCCCTGCCAGCTTTGCCCGTTGGATCCCATGCTAATCACTCCGAGGAAAATCTGCTTTTAATGAGGTTTTCCTGGCTGCGCCACTAATCCCTGTGAGGCTGTAAATGCCTGCAGGGGCTGTGGGGTGGCTGTGCTGGGGTTGTGACTGGTACCAAGGCAGTACCTGGCCCCTCTGTGGAGCTCTCAAGGGATGGATGAGCCCTGGCTCCAGGGGTGATGTGGTGCCTTGCCTGCAGGTGAACGGTGTGTGCATGGAGGGCAAGCAGCACAGTGATGTGGTGGCAGCCATCAAAGCAGGCGGTGATGAGACCAGGCTGCTGGTGGTGGATGTCCTCACGGATGAGTTCTTCAAGAAGTGCAAGGTGGTGCCCTCAGAGCAACACCTGACAGGTGGGCTGGGGGCTGTGCTGTGGGGATGGGGCTTTGTGTCATCTCTGTCAGCTTTGTGTCACCTTGTCACCAAACCTGGGGTGCTGGGGTGCTCCCTGAGCCCTGGGAGGTGGAGGTTTATCACCCTAGGGCCAAGCAGAGGTGTCTCCCTGCCTGTTTGGGGGCCCTGTGCTGGGGTGGTGGTTTATGGCCCTGAGTTGCACTTTGTCAGGGTTTATGGCCTGGGGAGTGAAGAGGCATCAGCTGCCCTTTGCTCTGCTCCATGGGCCCCTCCCTGATGTCACGGTGGTCCCCAGGAGGATGGAGAGGGGTTCTTACTGGGCTCCACATCACTGCTGCCATCATGGGGATGTGCCTGGCAGCATCTCCCTGTGCTGTGGGGTTGGCTCCAGGGGCTGGTTAGAAAACTCAGGACCTGGCCAGATCCTGGGCAGTGTTGTGTGAGCGCTAGCCATGTGCAGCCTTTGATTGCCCCACATTGGTGAGGGGACAAAGCAAATACATCCTCACTTGGTGCCCATGTCCTTGTCCCACAGGTCCCTTGCCAGAACCAGTTGCCAATGGCGATATAGAGAAGGTAAGAGCCTCGTCTTGCTTCTAACCCCGTCCATGCCCATCTCCAGGCGGGGACCCTCCTGTTCAGGTGTCCCCATGGACAGAATGATGCCACCAGGGACTGCAGTGCTCCCAGGCTGCCACACAAGAGCTGGTGCCACTGGGAAGGGGACTGGGAACTGGTGTCCCCCAGGAAGGGAGTTCCTTGTGGTGCTGAGTGTAACAGAGATGGCTGCAATTGCCTGTGCCTCCTCTCCTTTTGCCTCCTGATGCTCCAGGGCTAGGAGCCCTTGTGGTGCTGCAGGGAAGTGGCATCCAGCCCTGCAGCCACCCTCCTCCTCCTGCTCCTGCTAAAGCCAGGGCAGTCGGCCGGGGTTTAATCCCTCCCCGCCCCAGATGGGCAGCGCTGGAGTATTTATGTGCCTGGAGCTTGCAGGGGATTACGTGTGGGGAAGGACGGATTTCGTGGACCCCCGGGTGGGACTTGCAACTCCAGTGGCTGTTCTCAAGCCGCAGGGGCTGGAGCTCTCATTCCCTCCCTGTTTCCCCCAGGAAAACAGCGGAGAGCCACAGTCCAACTCGGTGTCCGAGAGCCCGTCCAGCCCCGCGCCTCTGGCCGTGTCCCCCAACTCCAGCGAGACCCACAGCGAGGTAGGGCTGGGAATACTGGGGGGAGGCAGTGGCTGGGAAGCGGGATCTGGGATGAGCCCCCACTGTGGGGCTGTGCTGAGGGGGGACATGGTGGAGCTGACACAGCCTCTCGCCCCCCCAGCCCCACACACAGGAAGGTGACAAGCGCCACTCGGCATCCGGCTCCCTCCTGGACCTCGACATCCCGCTGGCTGTGGCCAAGGAGCGGGCACACCAGAAGCGCACCAGCAAGAGGGCACCCCAGATGGACTGGAGCAAGAAAAACGAACTGTTCAGCAACCTGTGAAGGTCCCTGGGGCGGGGTGAGGGTCTGCTGGCCCCCCCCAGCCCTGCACCCACCTCTCCTGCACTCCCCTCCTCCCTGCCACGGGCTCCTGGCGGGGATGTGGGGCTGCTCCCCACCACCCTGACCTGAGTGCTGGGGCTCGGTGGCCAGTGAGCATCCCTGCAGAGGGATGTCTGGGCTAGAGAGATGGGGGTGCTGGGCATGTCCCCTTTCAAGAGCCCATCCCCAGCATGCTCCTCCAGCCCTGCCTTGAAGCCCTGCACATCCTGGTAGGCACAAGCAGGGATACTGGGAAGGATCAAGGATTTGGGGTGGCCTGATGCCCAGTTCTGATCCCTGCTGTTCCCTGGTTCTTCCCCCACCCCCAAACTTTATCTCCATTTGAGCCACTCCCCAAATTTCCCTTTAACTGAAAAACCCGAGGCTTTTAGTGACTCTTGCCAAACCCCACCTGCCCAGCCACTGACCACAGCCGGGGTGTTTGACCCCTGCCTGGCAAGCTCCGTCCACGATGACCTTGTCCCTTTGCCTCCTCTGCTGCAAGGAGGGACACGGGTGCCCAGCACAGTGAGGAGACCCCAGCACCCACCCTGCCCCTGGGGCAATTTTGGGAGAGGAGAGGGTGTCCGGAGCCAGCACAGCAAGCAATAATAGTCTCCTTTACTCCTGCACACTCCTGGAGACAGAGCCGATCAGGGTTTGAATCCAACACTCTGTAATTTAAAGGCTTCTCATAGACTTCTTTTTTTTTTTTCCAATCGCACCATTCCTTTTTTTTTAACTGTATTTTGTGGAAATTCTTCCTGTGGATGTTTTGTTTCTATGTGCTGCAATCAGATGTTGTCGTACTGTTGAGCTCAAGAGAAATTCTGTTTACTGGAATAAACCTTCCTGACTTCACATGTCTGGTTTAAGGCTAAATCCTTCCGGAGCCTGAGAGGGTGCAGGGGCTTGCTGTGCCCCGGGGCTGGGGGAAGAGGCAGGTAATGTGGGGAACACTGGGCCTGGTTTGGGTGCCCCTGAGCACCTGGTGGGGCCAGGATGGGGGGTCGGGGAGGCACCGGCTGGTCCCAGTGGGGGTTAATGCCTCAGCGTGATTAAAGGACTCTAATCCCCTGGGGAGTGCAGGGGAGTGAGGGCAGTGATGCAAAGCTCTAATCCAGGTCTGTCAACCAGGCTGGAGGGCAGCAGCTCTGTTGGGGGCAGCTCCAATTTGCCCCCAGCCCCCCTGGAGGTTTTTAGGGTGAGCCTGGGTTGCACCTGGGTTGGGGGGAAAGCAGGAGGGATGGGCTGGGAGGAGTTGTTTGTCCCTCTAAATGGATGGATCTAGCCCTGGGTGGCTCAGCAGGGCCAGGCTGGTGGCACCATGGCTGCACTGAGCACAGGGCAGGGCTGGGCCCGGTCTCTGCCCCGTGTCTTCATTTCCTCCCCTTCTGCACACTCTTGTTTTGTGCTCCAAACTCCCAGACAAGCTGCTCTACCTGAGCTGACAAGTGATCGCAGAGGTCTGCACCTCAAATGACAACCAAGTGACGAGGTGTCACCACATTTCCAGGGAATGTGCAGGCTGTCACTTCCCCCTGGAAGCTGAGGGTGGGGTGGGGGGAGCCCATTCAAACGAGCCTCATCCTCCAAAGGTGTCCTCTGAAATAGGTGAGCTCCTGTCTTCTCTTTCCTACCTTCACCCCCTTGGAGAGCAAGCAGGACATCCCAGCCTGGCTGGGGCTACCCATGCAGGGCAGGACTGGGGGCATCCAGTGGGTCCCAGGAGCATCTTTTGCCTCTTGGCCTGGTCGGAGCAGCCGGGCACTGGTTCCCTGTGGGAACACTGGTTGAGCCTCGCTGGGACCACCCCAGCCTGGGGGAGGGCTGAGCTCTGGGACAGACCCAACTTTGTTTTGGGTTGCCAGGCAAAGGCTTTTCCCAGCCCCTGTGGAGGCGGGAGAGCGCCGGCGTTGCCAGGGGACCGGGGATGCCAAGCTGGGCACTCGCTGGCTCCAGAGCAACCGGCTGGGCATGGGGAGCTATGACAGGATATCACTGTCCCTTTTCCCTGGCACCAGAGGTTAAGTTATTTTTCCCACCTTGTTCGGCTTTTAGGAGAGCAAATCCCAGCTCAGCTCCATCTCTCCTCCCAGTTTGGCCTGACTCCTCTGGCACAGGGATGAAACACTCCACGGAAGGAGCACAGAGCCAGCAGTTTGCCCAGCAGGTTCTGCAAATCTTGTTCTGGAGGACAGAATCCATTCCTGCCTGCAGCAGGTGACGAAGAGCAGGAGGATTAGTAGCCCTTGTCATGGTAATCCCAGCGGGAAGTAGAGCTGCTCTTCACTTTATTACCACACAAAGCTTTCCCTACAACTAAATCCACGCTAAATACTTGTTGTTTTAAAATACCGTGATACACTGTTCCCACGCTTGGCTTTAATATTAGTCACAGGAATCATGTATTTAAATTAACTAAAATTGGAAAACTAAAACGCCCCAGGCTCTAAAAATACAAGGCACAGCAACACTAAAAATTCCACAGACTGCCAATCTCCAATATAAACATCCCTGGGCGAATCTGAAAGTTATTACCTGATCCTGCGTCATTGGAACAGATAATTTCTGGTCTAGGATTAGCCATTACGGCTGCTACTACAGTGGGAAAACACACAGGAGTCAGTTATCCTCCTTACCTTCTGTCCTCACCTCTTAGCAAGCCTCCCTGCTGTGGAGAGCATGTGTAGGGCAGGAGAGGTCAGGCTGAGTAACTGCACGGGTAAGTCTGTCCAGTGGGAGTCAGGCAAGTGCCCCTTCTTCATCCATAGATCTTGGATCTACCGCTGCTCAGGCTGGTTAACTCCCACCTAAATATATCTGCCCCCCAGTCATAGGTATTTTTCCCCCCATCCTTCTTAGTGGAGCAGCAAATGGAGCCTCCAGGCTCAGCAGAGCAAGTCCTGAGCTGCCGGAAGAAGGGAGCTGTCTCCTTTCAGTGTGTTCTCCTCTTCCTCCTTGCTTCCATCAAAGCAGCCAGGGAAAATGAAGTGCTATATCCCTTCAATGCTGGCCTGAGGTTTCCAGATCTGGAGCATGGCCCTGAAGCTCCGAGGGGTTTGTCTCAGCAGCCTCCTGCAGCTCCCAGCCCCTCCCTTGCACAGCTGTCATGGTGGGGCTCAGCTCTAGTCTTGATCAGCCAATATCAACAATTTTCATCACGTTAACTTGCCCTTTGGTTGTGCTCACCCACACCAGGGCCTCTCTCTGCCAGGACACAGCAATGCCCCCCTGCAACGCACCAGACCCTGGAAGATTGGGTTCAAAGAGTCTCTGTTGTCTGTTACAAACCATAACCACACTTTGAGCAGCCAAAGCAAGCAGCTGAGCCCCACACTGTGCTCAGGCACCTCAGAGCTTTGTCTTTTTTTTTTTATTCAAGAGTAAACAAACTGAGCTGCCAGCGTATGAGACCATGTCTGCCAAACAGATGAATCCTGCTCCAAGGGCAGTGGGAGAAGTTACCGCTTGTACAGAAATTGGTGGCACCAGGAAACAACTGCTGGTGATCTTAGGCTCTGCTGGAACGGCATGTGAAGGTTATAGTCATTCCTAGCCAAACCTGTGAATTAGTGGCTGTTCTCCAGGTCCAAACTTCAGGCCGTAATTCTGGCTGGCGCAGCAAAGTGCAAAGTTGACAAGATGACAAAGTAACTGAAAACAGTCAAGTGCGGTGTTGGCTCAGCGGTGTCCTCCACACCCAGACCTTGCAACAGCGTCCAACTCCTCCCTGGAAACCCAGCCCGTGTCTGGATGTGTCTGTCAGGTCTCCAGCACCCCAACTGGCCGCTTCAGCTCAGTGTAGCTCTTCTCCTCCACGTGGTTTGTCTGTTCCAGGAGCCATCGCCTCTCCTGGTCACTGACATCCAGCTTCAGCGTCACCTCCTGGAAAAAGCTGTTCACAGCAACCTGCATCACACAGAGGGAAAGCAGCTCAGTACCAGTCATGGGGGAAACATGTTCTCTGGGTAGAAGATGGGCTGTTACTGCACCTCCTTAAAGTGAAGCTTTTTGAACATGCAGATACTGGCTTCATTTTCCTGACCAATCTTAGCCTCAAATTTGGTGATCCCCAGGCTTCTCACTCCTGCAAAAGAAATCAGAGAAGCATTTCTATTACAAGTTTGGCTTCTATAAAAGCACAGGACTCCAGTCTTGGGGCAGATGCATCCCTTACTACCCTGTCTGAATCACTAGGAGTATGTGCTTCTGGATCACAGGCTGCCTGCACTCCTGTTCCTGTGCACTGAGCCACCCTTACCATAGGCCATCATCAGCAGTGTTGCCTCCTTGCCAAACCCTCTGCCTCGGTAGCAGGGCTCTGAAAGAGACAGTCACAGAGTCAGCATCCCCTTATGGGAGACAAATCAGCCACACCAAACACTTTTCAGAGGAGACTGTGACCTGGACAGACAAAGGTCTCATCAGGGCTGAACAGCCACTGTAAAGCATGAGATTAAAAAGCTGCTGTATGTAACACCCGTCTGCAGCTGGCTTTAGCTGTGGAAACAAAGCTATGAAGCAGAACTTGACCTGCAATCATAATTTCAACCTCTCCCAGGGTCGGATCCTCAGTGTTGGTGAGGAAGAGGTTCACGTCCCCCACCATGCAGGACTCCTCCTCCGCCTGTCCCGGCCACCGCGCCGCGTCCAGCACGATGAAGGTGCACTCTGGGGAAGACAAGAAAGAGGCAGCATTCTCAGGGCATGCTGAGCATTATCCCCAAATCAATGAAGAATGAAACAAAATGCAGGTAATGGTCAGAGGAACAACAGTTTCCACACATTAGCAGCGAGGAAGAGCTAATAACTGGGTTTCCCACGCCAAGTGTGCCTGCTCCCAACCATAGAAATGTAAGAAATATTTGGGAAAACCCATTGCAAGGGTGACAAAGACACCAAGACTAGAAGCAGCATGTTTTAAGGAGCATGAAAACGTCCATCCCCTGTCTGAAGTCTCCTTGCCTTGCCTCACTCAGCAGCAAGTTTGGGCAAAGAATTGTTTGATGCACAAGAGGCTGAGACCTAGTGATTCATCTGGTCCATGTTATTACTTCTTTGAGTAAGGCTTTTAATGCTTTGAGTAAGACAAATACTCCGGACTGGGGTCTTTGCCAGCTTCAGTATTTTCCAGCTCACTATATTTCTACCAGGCTTTTATGGGCAGGGATTCATTGCCTGTAGGAGAGTCAGGGAATCAATTCAGTTGCTTCAAGCAGATGATTATAAAAATCACTGGATTTCTCAAGGAAAAATACAACCTCTTTCCACTTTTTTATAATGATCAGACCTGGGGAGTGCTGGCTGTGCAGGATCAGCTCAGCACATAACGCTGTGGGAAGTAATTCACTGTAATCTTTAAAAAACTGCATAAAAAGGACACCAACAGCCCTGGACATTCCCTAGTTCCCTGACGTGGTTTATACATAACAGAAAGCCAATTCAAAGCTGCTGTTATAGAGGGTCTCACATCCCCTCTGGTTCGGGGGAGACTCCCAGCTCACTGTGGGTCAGATGGAAAGGACCTGTCCACTCCCACCCTTCCTTAGAGAACATTTCAGGTGCTCACTGTCGGCATCCTCCCTCCAGCTGCGCTGCATCTCGTACTCCTGCTCCAGGCTGAGGGGCTCCGAGGCCGTCAGGCGCTGCAGCTCCTCCGACTGCATCCACTCGTGGTACCTGACAAGGGACCCAGAGCCACGTCACTGCCCCACCTGCAGCACTGTGGGTGGATCTCCACCAACAACCTGAGGATCAGGGCATAAACCAGCTCTGGAAACATCAGCCCAGCCTTTGTGGCAACTTAAAAGTGTCCACAGCCTTCTCTCCCTTTTCTAACACAGGAATCAGAGCTCTCCGTGGAAATTCAGTGGCTTTGCCTGAAGAGTTTGCCCAACGCAAACTGGGCGTTTTTGAGAGCACTGGGTTCCGGTGCATTTCATCCCGAGTGAGATGATCCGGCACCTCCTGGACGCTGACAAAAACAAAAACATCAATACTGACATCTTTGAGGCTGCAGCTGTCCAGGCCAGCACTTCACAAACCTACACACCCAATGTATCAAACATCCACACATTTAAGTTTTGTGGGTTTTTTTTGCTCTTACACTGTCAGTAGGGAAAGGCATCAAAGAACAGGAGAACCGCTGGTGTTCACTCACTGACAGGCAGGTATTTCCCCTTTTCCACGGGTATACTCAATGGCACAGATAAAGTTCTCCCTTCCAGTAGAGCCGGCACAGAGCACAGCCGGGCACGGAGGGCACACTCACTGCCTTCCCAGGAGTGATTCCCAGCGGGAAGAGGCCCAGCCCTCTCTCACCATCACACTCGCTTCAGAGAGAGAAGTGAAATCAGACCGAGCAGGACACGAGCCACGTACCGGGGCACGTGTGCGGCGGTGTAGGGCACCAGCGCCACCTTCTTCCCTCGCAGCACCGTGTCCTGGTTAATCTTCATGGCCTGGGCACCAAGACAGAACCTCAGCACCCTGCTCCGTTCTGCGGCGAGGCCGAGGGAGGGGGCAGCGCTGCCTGGAGCCTTTCGGGAGCGCAGGTCACGCCGATCCCCCACACCAGGGTGCCCAAGGGGACCCCGGGGCCGGGGGGGGGGGAGGGGGGGGGGGGGGGGGGGGGGGGGGGGGGGGGGGGGGGG
>NW_016690214.1:5874154-6069154 GCF_001604755.1 Lepidothrix coronata
CAACACAAATGGCGTTACGTCATCGCCCCGCCTCTGCATGACCCCGCCTCCACCATACCCACCCCGCCCTCGCCCCTCTCTGGCTCCGCCCCCTCCTGCCCCCGCCTCTGCCCCTACCCGGCCTCGCCCCTTCCCACGGGCCAATGGCTATCGGCGTGTTTACCCGGCCCCGCCCCTGCCCCGTCCTGGACACGCCTCTGCCATTTCCAGCCCCGCCCCTGTCCATCCCGGTCACACCCCTTTTTAGACCACGCCCAAGCAGACCCCGCCCCGTCACCTTCACAACCCCGCCCTTTTCTGGCCGCGCCCCCGCCTGGCCCCGCCCCCTCCCGCCACCCAATCGCAGTTCGGCGCTTTCCTCTTCGCCCCGCCCCTCGAGCCGGTCACGTGCGCGGAAGATTCCGGGCGTGCGCCGTCAGTACCCGCCGCGCGGCGGGGGCGGGGCCGCCGGCACGAGCCGCCGCCGGTGAGGGAGCGGGGGCGACCCGGGGCGGGACCCGGGGGAAACGGGGCCGACGGTGCCGACGCGGCCCTCGAGGGGTCTGAGGGGCGTCCCGGGGAGAGACTGTGGGGGCGAGGGCTGGGGAGGGGCCCCGCAGGCGGGGAGAGGCCCGGGGAGGAGGGTCCCGTGTGGGGCGGGGGTGCAGCGGGCGGGGTGAGGAGGCCGCGGGCAGTGGAGGCTCTGTGGGGCGGGGGGGTTCCCCCGGGCAGGGCGGGGTGGACGAGCGGCGTTCCGGCTGTAGGGCAGGGCCGGGGGGCTCTGGAGGCCTCGCGGGGTGCTGGGCCCTGGGGTCGGTCCACCTGGGCAGGGTGAGGGCCCTGCACGGGCTCCTGTCCCGGCCGTGCCCTGGGCTGTCTGTCAGCACACCCCTGGTCTTGCTGCTTGCTGCCTGTCTGCCAAGCTCGGCTGCTGCGTTTTGAGCCCAGGTCTGTCATAAAAGATGATGTTTGGCCTCTTCTCTGAGGCTGGTCCAGTTATGACCATTCTGAGCTGTGCTGCCAGAGTGATTTCTGTCATCCAGCGCGTGTGTGCCAGCTTACAACTGTTTGTTTTTTTAGTGGTGCTCTTACCTTGTGAAGCTCGTGCTGATGATTTGTCCCAGTTTGTGTGGCTGAGTAGGAGCACGTGTAGATGTGTGAAGCCCTTAAACAATTCTACTATGGCTAATTAGTGGAAAACCTTTCAGGAGGCTTTGGTTCTCCCCTCCACCTTTTTTTATATCAGAGTTTACTTTCAATAAAATAAAGGGACAATGTCTGCCTAAACTATAGATCTAAAAGTGCTAAAAACTGTTTAATGTCCCACACCAGTTCTTCCATCCTTTTACCCATTTTCCTTGTATTTCATTAATGTTTTCATCAACCCTAATTATCACATGAACCAGCATAAACTGGGGGAACTGTGACATTGAAACTATTCCACTTTCTTCTCTTTCCCCAAATACTTCTGCTTTGGAAACCTTGGCACATGAAAAACATCTTGGCATGTCTTTAATAGGTGCAGTGTTTTAATTTGTCTGCTTATTTCTGTACTTGATTTATGAGGAGAGGCTGTAGGCTGGTTTTTGCTGTTTGATGTGCAGTAGGCACGTGCTTGAAAAGAGTAGTAGCTGCATGAGAAGCAGCAGTGTGAGCTCATCCTCAAGGCAGTCATTCTTCCTCTTGAGGTTTTAGTATATGAAAGAGCCCCTCTGGCTGTTTGGGGAAGGTGAAGTTTGGTCATCACGTGCTGTGAAAGGGCAGGGCCTTTTGGTTGCTTTTAAACTGGTTTAACTGGTATGAAAACTCAGTGTTGGACCAAGTGGTGCTGGTGAGTGGGGTCTGTCCGAAGGGCAAGGTCCTGCTGAAGTCTGTTAAAGTGCCAGAAGACTGATGTACAAGAGTTGACTGGTGAGTTCCTCCTCTTTCCAGCAAAAATAACAAAATTTTCTGGTGTTTCCTCAGGTTAAAGGGAAGAGAAGTTGAAAACACCCTCCTGGCTGTGCTCTGGGCCTCCCCTCCGTCTCCATCATGGCAGGGGGCATCACTGACACTGGAGAGCTTTACTCTCCATATGTAAGTTCTGCTGCTTGTGGGTTTGCTCACAAGTTGTTCTTTTTTTCAAAATACTCTCCCCTCAGCATTGTGTTTTCAGTTCCCACTTCCCCATGGGCGTAACCTCAGTGTTTCAGGAGACGATGGTGGTCAAAGGGTAGTTATAAAATGCTTAGTGTTTGTAGTTCATGGAGGTTTTTTTATATCAGAGATTACTGTAAATGAAATAAAGGGGTAATGTCTGCCTAAAGTATAGATTAAAAAGTGCTTAATTATCCCACACCAGCTCTTCCATCCTTTTACCCACTTTCCTTGTATTTTATTAGTGTTTTCCTCAATCCACAGTGTAATGTGAAGCAGCATAAACTGGAGGAACTGTGACATTGAAACTATGCCACTTTCTTCTCTTTTGTTACTTTATATAAGCTTTCCCCTGAATTTCTCAAATTTTACTTAATTGCAGCTGTTGCAGTAATTTGTTTTAAACCACTTCACTTAAAATTAGCAGTCAGGATATTTCTTTCCTGTAATGTGGTGCCTGGTGCAACTCCAGAGCCAATTACTGCTTTCCTATGTTACTGGAAATACTGGTTTTCATAGCCACAAGTCTTCATAAAATGTCAGCTTTTAAAAACAAAGCTTTGCAAACATGTTTTGTTGTGTTTTTTTTTTTTTTTCTGAAGTGAACTCACTAGATACAGAATCAGCCCTGAAATCTGTGTGCTGGATTTTAAATGCTTTAAAACTTTCATCCCCATGGTAAGGATTGAATTTAGGAGAACAGGATATTAGGCTGCAGAAATAGGACACAGCTGAGAAAATGGAGAACTGAGGCAGTAACTGGGACGTTTGGACCCTCAAGGATTAGTGTCACCTGCTCTTATGTTGTTAAGTTGGTGTTGCATGAATTTCCTGGAGTAATCTCAAAGGCTATGACTGTTCCCTTTCCCTGAAGATGTCTGACCAGACTGAATTCATGGGCATCATCCTTGTCTCTGTCTGCTTGACCAAAGTTAAGGAAAATCACCATTCTGGGAGGTTCAGCACATGATGAATTTGCTGTGCTTATGCCAGTGAAGTGCTTGCAGGGTCTCTGGGGAATAGTTCTCCTGATGGTAATTGCTCCACGCCCACAAAAGTGTGCTCAGAGACAGTTCTTTACTGGCTCTCCTCTGGAGAGATTCTGACCTATATTAAAATAAAACCCCCAAAGCACAACAACTTTGTGGCAATTTTTGATCTTGAATTCAGCTAAATGCATAGCCTGGGGGGTCCTGTCCAGGTGCAGAGTTCTCTTTTGTCCCTGGGCAGTAAAAAAGCTCATTGCCAGAGAAGATAAAATCCTTTCCCTTCAGGAAGTAAAAGCCCTTCTTCAGAAGGTGCTCAGCTGCTTACTGGTAAAATGTCAAGTAGGCTTTGAATTAGAATTCTTTTTGGATATTTCCTGCTTGACTAAGAATAAAGAAGAACAAGCACTTCTGAAAGATAACTCAGGTGCACAGTTACAACTGCTTGGGTTCAGGTTGGAAAACAAGGAGAGACCCCAGCCCACAGTGTAGAGCTTCTGGTAGAAGGCAGTGATTTGAAAACAAACAAATAAAAAGCTTGTGTGCTTTCTAACTTTAAGAGTTAGAATAGAAAGAAAAAATATTTTAAATATTTAGGAAAAGGGAGAGGAATATCAGTTTTTCCAGAAATGTGCTGACACTCACTTTGTTCCCTTTGGTTATCAGTCCCCTCCTCTAGTTATTTCTTGCTCCCACCCTGCCCGCTCAAGGATTGCCCTCTCTGTGTGAGTCAGTGCATGTGTGAGGTGTTTTGGGTGATTCCTGCCATGCTCTGATGCTGGATCATGTGGCTGGTTGCAGGTTGGCCTGGTTTACATGTTCAACCTCATCGTCGGGACAGGAGCCCTCACGATGCCAAAGGCCTTTGCGACAGCAGGGTGGCTCGTCAGCCTCATCCTCCTCATGTTCCTGGGATTTATGAGGTAGGACATGAGTGTGTGTCCCTGGGGGATTGGAGGGGGGTTCAGCTCGGTGGGGCTGTGAGGCCCATGTTGACTTTTGCTGCTTTCCTGTGCTCTGCTCATTGAGGATTGGTCTCTGCAGTGGTGTTGCCCTGATTTGGAGGGATGCACTTCCTGACTGCCTGCAGTATGGTGTTACATCCCATTTCCTGACTGATGGGCAAGACTTTTCCTCCAGTGCAGAGTCTTCTAGGACCTTTCTCCCAGTTTCCTTTTTTGTCCTTGCTGTGGATATGTTCCATGCTTGCCTCTGTCATGGATCAGTTCCCCAAACACCACTCGTGTCACAGGTGACGTGGGGTAATGCTTCTGTTCTGTGACTTACAGATGTGATGCAGGTGTGTGAGCTTTCTCTGGGCTTCTAGCAATGCTCTCACAGCTGCAAGAGTGTCAGGAAAACAAATTCATGTATAGCCAGGCCTATCTTATCCCCTCCAGACCTTCACTGCTTGAGACCTTGGAGCTGCTCTCCTGATTTTCCCACTGGCTCACCATGAGCTCCTCCCCAGGTGCCTCCATGCTGGAGCAGCAGATGGAGCTGAAGGCTGTGGATACAGTGCTGGTGTCTGAGGAGCTATTGATAGAATTGCCATCTTCTGATGGGCTGTGAATCTCTTCTTGCTTGGTTTTAAAATAAAAACAAGAATTTTTAAAATAAAACCAAAAAACCCTGGTGCCATTTGTAAGAATGGAATTTTGAAGTCCCAGGCTTGTCAATAACCAGCTCTCTCAGCCTGAACATGCCTTTTGAGCCAGAGCCTTTGGGATCTGTTAGGTGCTGCTAAACAGAGGAACTGTATGGTCATTACTGGCTGTAGTAATGCTTTTAGTGCCTCACCTCTGAGCTGGATGCTGTGGGGATACCAGTAACTGGGAGCTTTGTAAGCAATTCCTTTTAGCTACATTAGTATAAAAGCATAAATTCAATGTATGAAGCTCAGCACCAGCAGAAAATCCTTCAAGGTCAGCAGAAGAGCACAAAGCTCCAAACTTGTGTACCAGAACTGCACTGGATTAAACTGAAAAGGTGCAGCTCAAAGGAGTACGTGCCTTGGGAGCTGCATTGCTCTGTGGCTTTTGTTCTGGTGCTTGTGACTTCCTCGTGCCCGCTGGGCACCTTCAGTGCAGGAAAAGTCTGGGCGGAAATTGCCACACAGACCTCAGCACTTTCTTTTATTCTTGCAAAACTAATCTCTCATTTGAGCTCGATAAGCGAGTCTGGCTCCTAAAGCAGTGAGAAACCACTTTAAAGCCTTAAATAAGATTGATTTGAGGGGTTTTTTAAATTTATTAATATCAGAGGACAGTTTTTAGCTGAGATAATGATATTCCTTCCATCAGTGGCTCTCGCTGTCTCCCTGAACAGCCTTTCCCCTGGCCTCCAGCAAAGTGTATTTGCATGCATGTGTGATCTCTCCTTCTTCTATTGCTGCTTTGCTTCTGATGCCATTTGTAAGATTATTTAAGAGACTGTAGTACCTTTGCCACAGGCCCTAATAGATGAGTTTCAGAATAGTACTGTGCTCATCCTAGGCTGTAAAAAGAGGAAGGAAACTTGCTTTCTAGCAAAGGGCAAAGTCCTTTTGCTGTCTTCAACCCACAGAAACACCAGGAAGGTGCCTTCCAAATATCTAAAGTGTCTTATTGTGTCTGAAGGCGTGTTATACTTTATTGCATTTTGTGGTCTGCTTGAACACCTGAATCTCAAGAGCAGAAGGGAGCAATAAAACGAGATGAAACACTACCAAAACAGTGTGTGGGGAGCTGGCAAAAGGGTTGGTTTTGTTTGTTTTTTTTGCTCCTACAAACAGATGGGAATAATTCTCCATCTCTCTTCAGTGACAGTTCTTGACTGTTATTGATGATATCAATTGAATTCCTTTCTCTGTAGCTATATGACTACGACCTTTGTGGTGGAAGCCATGGCTGCTGCAAATGCCCAGCTGAGATGGAAGAGAATGGAAAAACGCAAGGTTTGTGTGGGGTTTAATTTTGTGTTTTGTTGTGTTCTTCTGTCCTGTAGGATTTGCCTGGGATTCCTCTGATTCTTTGCCGTGCCTCGTTACTAACTCTAAAGAAATAAATTTCTACTGTACTTAACTTTGCCATATAAAATACGGCTGTTAGTTCCCTGTGGGGTTGCTCATTAAAGACAGGATTTTCTGCTCCTGCTTTGAAAAATCTCTTGTGCTGTTCACATTTCTTACTGATCGTGCTCTCCTTGCCCAGAAGCGCTGCTCAGTGAATGTGGAGAGGTGGCAGCCAATATATTGGTGCTATTTGGAGTGTGCTGAGGACTATAAATCCTTGCTGATCTCAGGTCATTTAACTGGGACAGGCTGGAATGTCCTTGCTGTTACTTGGGCTGTATCCCAGGGAGTGGACAGTTCTGAATTATGCCCTTCCTGTAAAGCTTACTTGTGGCTTTTCTGGATCAGAGGGAGGCGTAATTGTTTGCACTGATTTAGACCCCTGCCTGTGTTTTAGTGGGATGGAGTTAGGAGCTAGACCTGCCTGCTCTGACTAGCTGAGACTTTATATGTTTAGATTTATTTTTTTTCTACCAGTTCTGAGCGCTGCAGATCTGCCGGAAGTTTCTGACTTCCTTGTGCCACGTACCACTACAGGAGTTGGGCACTGTTGCTGTGTGTGTGACCTCAGGCTGGGACAGCAGAGCCTGTCACTCACTTCAGCCTGCTCTGCTAGTGCCCTCTTCTGCCCTCCACAGCATCCCAAGGTCTCCCTGGTGTTACCTTTGCTTGCATGTCCTGCCCTCCCTGTTTGAGACCTTCTTTTGAGTGTCTGGAAGTGACCGTGACACTGGTGGTGCCGAAGCCTTTACTGTGGGTAACACATATCTCAGCAGTGGTCTGGTCTTTTCATCCAGGAGGATGATGAGGATGAGGATTCTTCCTCTGGAGTATCTGACAGTGATGTTCTCCTCCCAGATGGCTACGAGCGAGCAGAGACACGGCCTATCCTGTCAGTTCGTGAGTACTCAATTCATCCCTTTGCTGCTCCAAGACCTTTTCTCTGCAGACAGTGTCCCAGAAAATTCCACAAGTGTGGACTCCTCTGTCCATTTCACCCTTAGTTCCATCCCAAAGTCCTTAACATTTGCAAGATAAGACTCATTGAGAATTCAGTTTACCTTCTGCAGTCTGATAAAGATCTTTTCCTTCTAGGTCACTAAGATGAGAACATCTTATTTTCTAAACACTTTTAACCTAGCTTCGGTAAAGTAATTGGACCAGTGACTGCAGCTGTGGAGTTGTACAAACTGTCCTTCAAACTGCTGCTAGAGCTTTCCAAGTGTCCAAGTAGTTTGGCCTCTGGGTTTACTGGAGGGATTGGTTGAAACACTTCTTTTTTCCATTGTGCAGAGAGACGTGGCTCACCCAATATCTTTGAAATCACTGAGAGGGTGGAAATGGGCCAAATGGCTTCCATGTTCTTCAATAAAGGTAAGTGATGCATATTTTCAATTCCTCCTGGACATTGTGTGTATGGCTGTTGCTTAAGTTTGCAAGGTTTTTTTCAGTGTGGGTTTGCATCCTGAGTTTGTGATAATTCCACCCAAAAGTGTCATTCTTTCTCTCTGTGGACTGTGTTCATCCTCCTGTGTGATGTTTCTATGAAGTATTTATGGGCCCAGTGGGCCAGAACCTGCTGTGGTGGGCACAGAACTAGCAAAACACTGCAGGTTATGGGCCCAGTTTCTCGAGACAGGCAAGTGTGAGTCAGTGCCTTTTCTGACTGCCCTTCACCTGCCTTTGAACTGCATCTGTCCTCTGTGATCTCCACTGTTTAAAGCAGTAAAGCCCAGCTGCAGTGTTTGCCAGTTCCATCTTGGTTGTAGCATTTGCGAATTAGACGTTCAGGCTTCCCCGAGCCCCGTATCAGTCTGAAGGAGAAAGACTTCTGGTGGGAGCTTCTGGGAATTGCCTGTGCCTGGGGAATCATCAAGAGAGCTGCTGGGACATGAACTGCTGAAAGGGTCCCTGCTGAGCATATGACAGGCAGCTGGCTTGTGTTTCTGTTTTTAAATGCTGCTTGTATGCCAGGGAACAAACTTGTAACCGTACTGCAATACATCCCTGTCCATTGCTGTGTGCAACAGAAATGCAAACTACAGTGGTAGGGATTCTGAAACCTGTGAAACAGTACAGTGAAATGCTGTGCAGAGCCAGAACATCATCAGACACCGTGGCTGTGCAGTTTTGAACCTGTCAGGCCCCATTTCTTGTGGAAAATGATGTTTTCCCTTGTTCACTGGCCACCTTGCAAAGAGGTGACGGGCTGGTTTTTTCCACTACGTTACATCAGCATTATGCCAGCGTAAGGCTGTTGCCTCTGAAGGACAGCTGGGCTTAAGTAGTGAAGATTCTATGAACTATTATTTCTGATTTTAAAGTCTAATTGGAAAAAAAAAACTTTTTAATTTTCATGCATGCCTCTTCTGGGCTTTTGTAGATTTAAATCACACAGGACCATCAGAATAATCCACCTTGGATCAGGCTGCCACATTTCTAGTCAGGGAAGAGAAGTGTGTCAGAAACGTCTTGTTCCTGGTCTTGTCTGTAGCACTGAGATGCTCTGACCTCAGAGAAGTTTTTCCTTGTTTGCTTTGCTATCTATAAAACACTGTGAACACTTCCCTGTCTCTCAATATTCCTCTGAGGAGTAATATTTGGAAGTGCTTTGAGGGCAATCAGCAGGTAATGGGGTTTAGCCGTGTTGCTGAGGCCTCGGCTGTGGAGGGCTGGGGGGTCACAGGAGACAGAGAGTCCTCATAATCAAATTCCAGGAGACCCCTTCTTTGCCTGTGCTTCAAAGGGGAGCTGAAAAGGATGCCCCAAAACCAGGCAGGTGTTGGGCAAGTGCCTTCTGGACCTCTCTGGTGCTCAGACACTAGAGGGTGCTGGGAATACGTGTCCTCTCTCTGCCGGCACCAATGTAGCTTCCGAGCAAAGTGAAATAAACTGCTTAGTACTCTTAAATCTTAATCCCTCTTCTTAATGTTGCTTTAGCCACAGTTATCTGATTTCTGTGTTAGGGATCCTCCCCAGGGTCTATTGAGCCCGTCGCAAAGGGATGAATCTGTCTGCAGGAAGGCCACTGGAACAGCTGCAGACCACGGCCTGACTTAACTTGTGACTTCCAGATGGGAAGAGTCTGGGGCAGCTGTAACTCATTTGCTGCTTTTCTTTCCTCTGAGCTCAGCAATGAGGCTTCATCCCTGTTGCTGAGTCCTGGTTCAGAGACACCCTCTGGCCTGGGAGCGGCTGCAGAGACAGAGGAGTGAAGTACCTCCCTCTGCAGATCCGTGCTGAGGTGCTCCCTCGCGATGGCTGCGCAGAAGGGCCTTCAGTAAGGGCTCAGTGACCAGTGTCTGCTGCCTTGTGCTGAGAAACTGGGCCACACTGGGGAATTCTCAGCTCCAAGCACCAACCCATGTGGTTTCACAGCTCACAAATGTCTGGGTGGGTGTTTACTCACGATATACAAAGCACAGATCTAAACCCAGGGTGTCTCAGGGCTTTACAGCCTTCAGAGGGAAGGCTGGTGAAAGCTGTGCCATAGACCTCAAAGCCTCTGATTTCTAGTGAGTTCTCTGCTCCTTTCCCTTGACTGATTTTTATTTTCAGCAATCTGACAGGAGTTGAATCTGCAGTCCTAGGAGGTAAGCTGGGGATAAATCTCAATTTCAGACTGTCTGTTTTCTTAAAGGGAGCTGACTTAGGTTTAGGCTGTGAAGAGCCTGTGTGCTCTTCTGAGAGAGCTGGCTCTGAAGAACTGCTCTGTTTCTTGTTTTAATTTTTTTATTTTTTAATATGCAGTGTTGGGTGCTTTCTTCTGGGACCAAGTAGTCATTTATTGCAGTAATAGATTGCAGGCACATCTATCATACTGTTTCCTCACAGGAAGTCATTGATTTTCTTTTTTCTCCCTGTTTTGTGCCCAGTAATGAAAGTATTGATTGGGGAGGGTCAGCAGCAGTTTATAAAAGAACTGATGGTAAAGTCTTCCTGTCTTTGAGAAGATGAGTTTGGGAGAGGACTATCACCTGGACTTCCTACAGACAGGGAAGTCTGCACTGAAACAGGGATACAGTGTGTGCTCTTGGTACTGGGTGGTGCTGCTGTGGTTGTGTCAGCCTTATTTTGTGTGGGGAGGGAAGCTGAGGCCTGAGACCAGTGGAGATCCCAAAACAGAATCTGTCTGAGTCTGCAGTACTAAGCTTAGTGTGTCTGCAGTTTCTGTCCTATTTCAAATATCTTGTTATAACCTTCAACCATTTTTAATGGGAAATTGGGGAAGACTGGTAGGTAGTTTGTTGCTGTCTCCAGAACAGTGCAGAGACTCCCTAACTGTGAAGCCATCTTCAATCTTTCACAGAGCAAGAAAACAAGGGGGAAACTATATGGAATGATCTGACAATTTCTGTAATATCTCCATTTGTCTCTTTAGACAAACCAGGAACAAGTCTAGAGCACTGACTTAGTGCTGCTGTACAGAAACAGGAAAGTTTTCTTGCTGCTTTCCTGATACAGCCCCTTTTTAGGAATGTTTTATGCTACGTAGGCTTAGCATATTGAATAATTCATTTAAATGAAGGAAGATGTTTCCTGACATCCTGAGGTCCAGAGGCAGTATGATGGCAAAACATGAGAAAACTTTGGGGCATCTAAGCTGTAGAAATATGAGTCCACGTTCCTGCAGCAGTGTTGTCCTTGTTGGTAGTTGTCACAGCTGTGAGTGTGAGGTGAGGCTTGCACAGGTGAATTGATTTGCTCAAGCTGCATTAGGATTAAGCATCAGCTGGCATCGTGCAACTTGAAAGTATGGGCAGGTTCCTTGAGCTGTTCTCCTTCATCGTCAACTTCCTAAATGAAACAAATGTGAGGCTTTTTTTCTGTAACTCACCTGTCTCTGAACTAAAATGTCTTCCAATTTGTTTTTCCTTGGTGAGTTTTATACAGACTTGCTTGGAAGGAGAGAATCCCATGGTCTCATCAAGCGTTTCTTTATCCCTGCAGATTTTAGCCTTCCACAGCAGTATCTTGTTGTGCCCCAGTAAGGCTGTTCTGTGCACCCAATTAATTTGTGAAAGATTTTTTTAATCTGCTAGGTGAAGGCAGAGCAAGCTTTTTCTTTTTTTTTTTTTTTTTCAAAAAGAAAAAAAAAAACAAAAAAATCAGTAGGGGCATGAACAGCATATATGGTGGTATAAGGGTAAGAGGGCTGAGATACAGAGTTTTAAAGCTTTGCAGAATTGTACCTTGGCTCAAGTTGCCGCTGGTAGGGAATCTTCCAAAGCAGCTCCATTTCAGCCCTGTGGAGTCTGAGCTCTGCAGGGCCAAGTCCCTAATGTGAAGGTCTTGCAGATTTGCAAGCAGAGGGTTTGGAATCAGCAGAGACTAAAAGCATCTTCTCTCTGCATTTCACTGTTTGTCAGATTGTGCTCACACCGAGTCTGAGAGCATCAGCTGGATGTTTGCCTGTGGCTGTTCCAAGCTGACAGCTTCGTCTGGCAGGTGACTTATGTGAGACCTGTTGGTCTTGACTGCAGGATGGGCTTGAACTAGAGGGTTTAGTGTCAGTGCCAGGTATTGAAGGAAGCAGAGTGGAGCTCTGAGGCCCCTCATGCCCCATCAGATCCTGTGCCATGGTAAGTTCCCTGAGCTTGGGTGGAGTTTGCTGCAGAAGGAAGGAAATTATGGAGGCAAATGGTGATTTTTAAGACCTTAAAAATTTTGTATATTTGAATTGCAGAGTACAAGAGTTTCTGTGTACTCTGCAGTATCTGGATAATATTTCCTTTTTCTGCAGTGGGTGTCAACCTCTTCTATTTCTGCATAATTATCTACCTCTATGGAGATCTGGCAATCTACGCAGCAGCAGTACCAGTCTCTCTCATGCAGGTGACCTGGTAAGTGTGCTTATTGCTGAGGGGTTGGATGCTAACAGGGAAGAGGGCAGGCTTTGGATTTGATGGGGTTATAAACCTCATTAGGATCAGCTCTACTTTCTGAAGAGTGAAGTGGAGAAATGACTCAAGTACAGCTCATCTCTTGAGGGTGGGAAGGTGAAGTTGCTCTGTATTCCCCACCCGAGTGCCTGCAAAGTAGCCGACCTGATTCCAGAGCCCTCAGGTGGGAAGCACTTCCAGCTTCAGCACTTGTAGACATGGAACTTGTTGCTCAAAGGTTTGATTGCAATACTCTGCAATATTTTAGCTTCTCTGTCTCTTTGGGTGAGGGCTGAGAGAAGAGATACTTATTAAGTCAGAGACCAGAGAGTGATGATATTATGTGGACTTCACACTGGACTGAGAGTGATGCCTTTCTCAAAGAAACAGATAATGAAAAAGAGTGGTTTGATCAAATCTGGGATGGGCTGGATTTGGACTTGTTTCTTGGAAATGGGAAACCTCAGTGATCTCCATATGACCTAAACTCGCCAGCTTCATGACTAAATGACCAATCTTGCAAATAACTGCAAGTAATTAGAGAATTTGCTTTTAAATGCCCAGTACTCAGTGACTTGCTCTGTTACACAGTCCAGAAAGCAGAATGAGGGACAGTGTTCAGGAAGGGAGGGGAGGAATGGCCTCTGCTCATTCTTCCTTCTTGAATGCAGGAGAGGGGAAGACATCTGCTAGGAGTTAATTACTGTCTTTTGTTCTCCCTCCTTTCCCAGCAGTGTCACTGGCAACCATTCTTGTAGTGTTGGAGATGGCACAAAGTACAACGACACAGACAAGTGCTGGGGGCCAATTCGGCGGATTGATGCTTACAGGCTGTACCTGGTGAGTTTCTGGAACTGGGATGACCACTGTTGCCACTTAAACTTTGCTTCTAGTTATAAAGATTTTTTTTTTCCTGTAGAGATAATGTGGTTCAAGTGAACAACACAGTGTGAAGCTTTTGGTTCAGTCTGGCCCTTTTGGCCATTTACCTCCTTCCTGTTCTTGGTGACATGGCTGTGTGTGAACTTGCTGACCATCAGAATGATCCTTATGGTTTTGAGTTTGAGTTCTGTCTGTCTTGTTTTGTAGTTTTGTATTGCTTAAGCAGGTGAGATGTTCTTGCCAAAGGCTGGGCTTTTCTTCAGTGGGTTTTTCAGTGGCTGGCTAAGTAATATTCACTTGGGGGTAATTGTTGTCAAGATACTGAAGTATATTAAGCTCACTCGACTGCTTTAGAATATAAAATATCCTGAGTTGGAAGGGACCCACAAGGATCATTGAGTCCATTCTTCATGTGAATAAAATTGTTAATGCTGCAGGAGAATCTGCTGTTTAAAAGATGATGGAAACAGCCAGCTTAGACAACATCCAGTGCTATATGCTGCTTTAGTAATAGCTTTGTCTAGTTCAGGATTGTCTATTGTCTCTATTACTGTGCTGGAGTTCTGCTGTGAAACCAGGATTTTTCCCAAAGGATGATGAAATGGCTTTTCTAGATATTGGGGAGTGTTGAGTGCTCCTACCTGGAGACATGTCAGTGGGGCAAAAGGAAAAGAGGATGGGATGCCAGTACTGGATAGTGTGGCTTCTGTTAAGGGTCTTGGTGAGAATTTCAGGAACAAGGAGTGCAAGGAATGAGGGTGGTTGTGTGTGCACAGAGAAATCCAGAGGTAAAGACTATTTGAGGCAATTTTGCAGTAAGTACATTTTGGATGTGCAGTGGATCACATCCCTGAGTACACTTGTTCCAGCGTTATTGCAAAAGTAAGAGCTGGGCCTTGGATATATAAGTGAATGTCAAAGTCTACTTAATAATTTAAGAGAAATATTATTGCTTTATTAAATTGTGTCTTGGTCTGTTTCTTTAAAACTTCCAGAAGATTGAAGATTTCCTTCCTGAATTTCAATAACTCTCCCTGACCCAGCAGAAGGAGCTAGTCAGAAAAGGCAGACATGCATTAATTACTGCCTGCATCTCTCGGATATTATGTCTATAATTCATGAAGATAATTGTTGTTAGGACTTGCAAAATTAAAAAAATTAAGACTGTGTAAGCATTAGACTTGCAGTCTGTGTACATAACTCTCAGAGGAGCTTTTCCCTCTGCTTGTCTTGTGGATTTGGAGAATAAATATCTGCAAAGTCTTTGCTAGTGTTAATCCTTTCCTGCTCAGTGACTGGGATGAGGTTTCAGTGCTTTCCTCTGCTCCCCCTTAGAAGGACAGAGGGGTTGTTTGTGGGAGAACAGACCAGTCTGTAGTGGGTTACTGCTGGGGGGCAATTCTCACCAGAACTATTTTCAGGGAACTGCTGGGTGTCAGCATTACCTTCAAGTGACTTTCTCTTAAGGTCTCTAATGCTTCTTACTGGGTGACTATGGGAGTAAACTGGGACTTGTTCTACCTCCAGTTCTGCTAGTCCCACTCCCTGCTTGACCTGTGTGCTTTCATGCTCCAGAAAACAGATGATGGTGACTTCTCTAGGGAGAAGTAAGAGATGTAATCATTTATAAAGCATTCAGACCACAGTACTGACCACGTCCTTGAGTTTGGGCTGCCTCTCAAATGGCTGTGATGGGTCATATTTTTCCCCCTTTATCCTGGTTAATATTTTCCCCACTGTCCTGTTTGCAATGTGGACAACTAGTGACCAGTTGAGCTCTTGAACTTTTTAAGAGAAACCTGGGCATGGGAGGGCAGGGGGAGGAAGTCACTTGACTTCAAGCAAAAAATTCAGTAGTAAACCATTGTCATTATCTCTACACATTTAGTCCAAGCTTGTTGTGTATAGAAGTAGAGTTTTGACCATGCAAGAAAAGCTGAAACCTGCTTGTCTGAAGAGGAAAAGGCAACATGACAGGAGGGGTGAAATGCATCAAGAGCACAGCTATTCTCTTGGTCCCAGAGGATCATACCCACAGAGAACTTGCTCTGTTGTCTTGACTTTCTTTTTTGAATTCTTGCTTGATGGAATAATTTGGGTTCCACGTTTCAGTGGACAAACAAGGTCTCTTTTTGCAGACTAAGTTCCCCTGTGGCAAGGGGACAGATGGACACTGTGATCCCAAAAGAAAACAGCTGAGTTTTTGGATCAGCCCTTTTGTCCTAGATGTCTGCCTCTAGTTTTCTTACCTCGTCCTAATACTGTATTTAGGTTAAAATGACTTTTAGGAGAAAGATGGGTGGATGTAACTGGAACCTCTTGCCCGTTCCAGTGAAGCAGTTCTCTGAATATGCAGTGTTATATTTCATACTCCGTGCATGACCCCACAGAAAACCTATTTTGGACTACCAGGAGAAATAATCTATTTGAGGTTTTCTGGGCAAATGATGCCAATGGGAGCTGTCTTGTGCCAAGTCCCACCAGTCTGCCAAAGACCTGTGCTGCCTTCCTCCTGTCGACTCTTTCTCTCCCAACACTGTGTCTTCTTTTCAACAAAAATAATTTCAAACATTTACTCTTCAAGCTGGGGATGGAGAGAGGAATAATGACTGACGTAAAAATCCTTTTTCACGCCTTACTGTCCAAAAAGGCCTCTGGAAGCTGTCTCTGCTCTGATTACTGTGAATGGAAGCTGAAAACTATGTACATAATGAGAATATTTAGACAGATTAAATTCTTCTCTTGAGACTTCCTTGTCTGTGCAGCATCTTTATTGCTGCTCCAAGATTTCACACCTAAGTGTGACTGCAGAGTCTTCAGAGACCACTAGGCCCCTATTAACCTTTGTCTGAACAAATGGTTGTCTCGCTTCTTGTTTATAAATTGCTTTGGAAAATAAAGGTTTGCAAAACAAATAAGTGAAGGCAAGTGCAGGAAATATGTAAATAGACTTCTTCTCCTGTCCCATCACTTGCTGCTAGTATTTGCCTCCTTTTTGGGACGTTTACAGGGTGAGCCTTCCCATGCTGTTCCACGCCTATGAGGGCAAGACCCTGCAGGGCAAATGGGCTGGAAGGAAGGCGTGTGTTGGGCAGCCCAGCGACCTTGTTGAAGGCAAGCACTGATCACAGTTAGAGCAGATCGATGGCTTTCTATCTTTGCTTCAGATCCATCACCACCCTGTCATGTCCTCGACAGCTGGAGTGACTCCCAAGTCCCTTGGCTGTCTCTGGCAATGCTGAGGATGGGGTTGTGTTCTTTCCCTGCTGAATTCACACTTCAGTGCAGTCACTTTATCATGCTCTCTGTAAGGTCCACGGGGCCTCTGCTGTGGAGGCTGTGGGGCAGGGGCAGTGGATTTCAGTTGCAGATCTTTCGTCATAATACTTTCCTGTCTGTCTGTTCCAGTGATGTAGAAATGTGACATGATAGCCTCTGTTTCTAGAAAGCAGATACTGAAATAAATAAGAGATTAAATCCTGGGGATCAGCAGCCATTCAGAGTGTCTGATCCAAACTGCTTTCATGACCCGGCAAATGACGCTTCTCTTCTGCACCAGGGCAGCTGTTGAAGTTAAAACCTCTCTCCTCTTCAGCCCTCCTCTTCTGGCAATCTGGGACATGGTGCCTTCCCATGATGGAAAGGAAATGGCTTAAATTCTCAAGAGGAGCCGTACGCCTTTGAGAAGAGGCACTGGCACAGGTACTCCTGGTAGCCTGGCTCGGTAGCGCGTCAAAGCTCCCAGGTGCATCTGTTCTGTCTGAGTCTCTGTTGGTTTTTTTAGCTGATTGGGAAAGGGACGCGGCATCCGCTTGTGCCGGTTCACAGATGCTGCAGTATCGCAGGCAGCCCAGCGGGTGCAGGCCGGGCGAGGATGGGAGTGCAGATGGTTTAATGGAGATTATCCCAGTTGGAAACGTGCTTGTGCAGTGAATAAAATGAGCGGGCTCGCAGGCGCTTACCATCCCTCTTCAGGAGGGGACAATGTCACCCCGGCCCGACGCTCTGATCAGTGACCAGAGCGGGGCTGGGCTGCAGCTGCGGGAGGCTGTGCAGGGGGGTGAGGAGGAGGTAGTCTGAGGACACACGTACAATTGCTCAGTGCCAGCAGAACTTAATCGGCAAATGTGAGGGCTGTGCTGATAAGTGTTGATGTAGATCCCGTCCGCCGCGGCTGCTGCGGTGCTGCCTTCCCGGCCCGCTCCGGCTCTGGGCTGGAGCGCCGTGCTTTGTGCCGCCGGTGTACGTGCTCTGCTTCCCTCCTCAGCGTTTCTCCTTCCCAGCTGTGCCTTCACCCTGCTCTGGGTAAAGGTAGCTCTGATTTTCGTTGTCAAAACGGATCTTTCCAGATGTGTTTACCTGCACTAGGGCAGTTTTATCGGCTTGTTCAGCGCGCAGTGCTTTTGTGGCCTGTCTGTGGTTGCCTTCTGGCCTCTGTAGCTTTATTTTTTTTTTTTGGTGGGGTTTTTTGCTTTACATTTTGCTTCCTAGCAGTGCTATGAGAGGAGCCCTCATGGCAGTACTTGAACATCCATGCTTGATCTAAGCTGTCTCTTGCCAACTGGGTGCTGGAGCAACAGAGCTGGAGCAGTGCTGCGAGCAGAGTGCTGCTTCCAAGGGCACCTGGGTTTGCTCTGCCGTTCCCTTTGCAGCAAGTGCTTTTCCTCTGCCCTGCCTTCCTCAGCTGTGCCCTGCAGCAGCATCCGGTAATAAATGGGTCACAGCTGCTATCTCCTGGATATTTATTCTTACAGGTCTCAGTGTCTAGAGACCTTGAGAACCAGTGGTGGGGAAGGAACCTGCCTCACTGGCTGGAGCTGGAGCAGGGAGGGCTGAGTTCGCAGCACTTCAATGAAAAAGGCTTGGGGTGTTTGTCCTGGGCTCCCAGAGCGAGCCAGTAAAAAGGAAGAAAAGCTGATGGAAGTTTATCCTGATGGTGTGAAGCCATCACCTTGTTTAAATAAATTGCTTAAACTGTAGCATTGTTGTGTTCTAGGTTACCTCAGCTTGCAGTAAGGATGCATCAGGACTGGGGCAGAATTAGCATGTCACCCTGCATATCCTATAAGAAGTTATTCATGGTAAGACCTTCTTGCCAAAAATACCACATTATATTCCTTACCACAAATGCTTTGATGTGGTTTATTATGATACTGGTATAGAAATAGAAACAAATGTGCAAAAAAGGCAGCTGTTACTTCTGTGCATAGATGCAGTTCTGAAAGCCTTCAAAATAGGCAAAAGCTTCTCAAGGATCCAGAATATTGTGCCATTACTGTGTACACAGGCACCCGAGTTTTGAGCCATTGCTCTGGCAGGAGACGAATTAGAACTGCATTAAGCATAAATTTCAGTAGCCCTAACTGCTACAGGTGCCTCTGAAATACAGCTTTGCTTGGCGAAAAGCCCAGTCTCGGGGGCTGATTGGAGTCTTCTCATGCCTCTCATCTAGTCAGCTTCCAAAAAGTGAGGTCAGTTAAGTTGTTGCTTTGGTCTGAAGTGGTTGAAGTAGTACAAGAGCCAAGTTCAGCTAAAATAAATGGTGTTTGGATGTGGGATGGGAAGGCAAGTCTCAGCTCTTTTTATTGTGCAACTAATAGGTTGAAATTGGCACACAGCCTTGTTAATATGGTATAAATCCTGCCTCCTTCATCCTGGTCCATTCTTCCGTGGGCTCATCAATAAATTCTTTCGACTGCTCGCTCATCATACGCCTGTGACAGATGAACTGGCTCTTCTGGAGGTTCCCACAGCCCTTGTGTTTCCTAATGCAAAGGAAACTTCAGATAATAACTGGCCTTGTGACTGAGAGGTTCTTCCTGAGCTGGCAGGAGAAGAGGCAGACAAGTGTGGTGTTGTGAGAATGAAATATAAACTTGTTGTACTAGTGACCTAAGAGCTGGAGTTCAGCTTCTGATGTGTGATTTTTCTTGCTTCCTTGTAACTGATGGCATTTTGAGTAAAAGAAACATCAGCCAGAAGGCAAAGCTCCCTGCTGCTAGGGCTGGATGGGAGAGTCAGCCTTTGGTACCAGAGTGAAGCAACTGCAAGACCACGGATTGAAGCAAGTAGCATTAATGGATTAGCTTGTCTCTTTTCACTGGAAAATCAATAGTGCAGGGGACTGGAATGTGTTTTCTGTACAGAGCTGTCTGTTCACTTCACAATGAGAAGTGGGTTTTTCCTAAGTGGAGCTTGGGTTGTGCTGTCACTTGGATGCTGAGCTTTTCCAAAGGCCCAATCCTGTCCCTCTCCTGTCCCACCTCCAGCAGGCTGGCAAAGGCTGTCTGGAAGGGAAGGGTGCTGTGCTGCTGCTTATATGCCCGGCCAGGTGTGCTGCAGGGGCTACCAGCCCTTAAGAGAAGCAGTGTGGCTGCTGTGATGGGCAGAGACCATTGGTGAGCTCAGACACACTTCTCTGTTTGCTTTTGGGCACTTCCTGCAGGTGGGAACTCACCAGTGGTGGTACTGGGCTCAAACCACAGCCCCTCTTCCCAGCACAGCCACCCTGGCAAGGCTGAGAGGCCATGCTGCTGCTTTCCCTGAATAAAGCTGTCCTTTGGAGTCAGCTCACTTGGACAGCAAGGCACCAAAGCTGACACTGTTCTCTCCTGATACTGGAGACCAATCTCTCCCAAATAGGGCAGGTGTCAGAACTGATATTTGTGATCACCCGCTCCCTACACCGAGTTGTAACGGTTTAAAAAGGGCCTTTTAAAATTCCTTTCTCGGACTAGACTGTTTCAGCAGACTCACAAATCTTTCATTTTCAGAACACTTGTAGAAAATAAGTAATAAATATCCCCTGTGCAGTGTTATTTTGTGCTGTGGTAGTGATGCCATCCTAGAAGCCAGAGTTGGAGAAGACCTGTTAAGTCAGCTAAACACTCCCCTGGGAAATGCAATATAAGCCTTTTTCTCAACAGCATATTTTCCAGTATTTTGCTCGGTGCTTTAACATCAGCTTTGTTTTTAAACAGAGGTCTGACCTTGCTGCCTGCCTGATTCACATCAGCATTTTCGAGTAAGACAGCAGTCTTGATCTCTCATCCCCTGAAATGATCGTTTAATTCCTTAATGTGCAGGTAGAAAGCACCAGGGCTGGAGAACTGTGCAGTTATGCCTCTTCAAACATTACCAGCGGCTGGAGATGAAAGAGCTCTGGACAGACTGGTATCTCTTTATACTCCTAAATAAGTCTGCAACTTCTTAATATCATCCTAAATTGTGCTTTATGTCTGGGTGAGATCACTGACGCTCTTGTCCAAAAATGTGGATTTTTGGACTACATCAGCAAATCCCACACGTGGCTCATGCTTCTGTAAGCAGGACTATAAATACAAATAATGCAGCTGGGATTTATCTTGTAAGTTGAAGTCGGTATAATGCTCTGGGGCAGAGCTGATCTCTGAAGCCTGTTGCACCGGTTTGGTGTGCTCTGTACAGGGAAGGCAGAGGAGAAGGCTCAGAGCAACAGACACCCCACTAGCCCCGGGCACCAAAGCTTTATCTCTTCTTTTGTGCTGCTGCTAAGTAGCTACAAAGTGTGGGATGTTTCCTTCCCTTCAGGCAACTCCTCCCTGACACAGTGAGCCAGTTAATGCTGTCCCTGAAGCTGAATCCTCCAGGCAACTGGAGAACCCTGTGAAACTCAGCTGAGAAGTTGGTAGGGGAAGAAGTAAAGAGGGAAAATAACGGCCTTGTTGGGGGGGCACTGTAGGTGTTGTGGCAGACAAGGGGTTAGTGGCCTTCAGGAACATTCATCCTTGCTGAGCCCAAGTACCTCCTACCCCTGACAGCTTGTAGCTTGATATGTTTGCAGGGCCCTCTGTGCATCTGTGTCACGCTGGTCCACATCTTCCTCGCTTTGTGCTGTCTATCCCAGGGGTTTCTGTAGTCAATATAAATATTGTTGTAGTTGCCAATGCCCTGCTAGGAGAGGCTACGAATATGCAGGAATTTCGGGAAGTATCCGTGTATAAAGATGATGCCCTCGCACTTTGTTGGAGGGAACTCATTAATCTCTTGTGCAGTACTAATAAACTGGGCAGACAAGGGACAGCTTCTCAAGGTCACCCAGTGTCAGGAAGGAGGAAAGCTCCACTTTCCTACCCTGTGGGAGATCAAAGCAAGCTGGTGGTGGGGGTACAGCCAAACTTGGCTCTGCAGCATCTCTGCTGCCCTTCCAAGTATCACAACCCAACCATTCAGCTCTCCTGCATCCATCCACTTTGCTGCTTCCCTCCTGCTTGTTCAGATGCAATTAGGAGATGCAGAATAAGGGGGAGCCAGGGGTCAAGGAGGCGGTAAAGTGATTACAAGATGCTGCAAACGGCTGTGCCATAAATACTCCAATGATGAAAAATTAGATGCCAGTCACCTCGGGGTTATTGCTGGCCTCTATCTTTCTCTTGTTGTGAAAAATGATAATGGAAGCGTATTTACCCCAGAGAGTGCAAGCTTGCCGCTGGCTGTGGTCCTGCACACCCCAGGTGTGCCAGGGAATGCAATCTTTGCGCTGAATGACTTTCTGAAAACACTTTGTGCCTGAATTCCTTCAATTTAAGTGGAGGGAGAACTCAATATTCCAGAGTGTTCTTTCCAAAATGGAAAGTTTCTGGTGCTCAGAGATGGGCCAGCTCCAGAAACAGGCTGTGACCCTCAGTGAGGGTGGGGAAGGGAGAGGAGAGCAGCACCCTCAGGTACTGCTTTGCTGTCTGTGGGCTGCTTCTGCCTTGGCCTCCCAGAGCTGCACTTAGAGGCTGCTCAGATGCTGGCTTGTTGTGTCAGATGCCCAGCAAGGTCAGAGCTTGTAAGGAGCTGGGACAAGTACACTTGTTTGCTTGCTGAGCAGTCAAAATCAAAACTTGGTGGTGGGCTGGAGCCTTTGAAAATCTATCAATAATATTTAGATCCGCTAAAGTCAGTAGCTTTGGGGATACAAATCCTTCTTTCCATCTCTGGCAGAAGGTCTTCCATTTGGGAAGAGGCTCTGGGATCTCTGTAGCACTGGAACCATGACAGGCAGCATCCAGCTTAAAGGGTACTGTGAGCGTGAGTAGGTCAAAAGCCACTCACTTCGCTGGCAAAAACCAGCCTGGCAGCAGCTGAGGTCTTAGTTCCTGGAGGATATCTCCTCCCTGCCTGAAGGAATTGGGGGGAAAAGGTGGGGGAAGGTTCCTCAGTGCCAGGAACACGCCTCCTGTGAGTTATGACTATAAACCTCTGCCAGGTGTCCCGAGAGCGGCACGTTAATTACCGGAGCTGCTGTGGCAGCAGATGCCTGCTGTACCCAAAGCGTTACTGCCCTTGTTTCTTTATCTATAAATATTCCTTGTGGGATGTCTGGCAGCTGCATCCTCCCTCCATTGTGACTTCCTGACTCTACAGGGGATCTGGAGGTTAAAATCCCTCTTGCCTCCCAACTTCTTTGAGCAATCCTTGTTCTGTAGCTGGTTTATCTCTTTTCAACCAACTCTGAGCTTCATAACAGCTTGTCTGCTGATAACTTGCTGCCTATCAGCACGGCCCCTGCTGCAGCCCTGCCTCCAGCCTTGAGAGGCTGTGGATTTTCAGCTTTATTTTTTTTCCCCATCTCTCTAAAAAGCTCCTTCCTGAACAATCAGACTCTTTTCATGTATTTATATTTGTACTGTCCACTGCAAGGGGTAAAGCTTTACCAAGGAAAGCTTGGATCGCCGCCCTCACTGATGGGCCATCTGGCTCTCTAGCTCGAGATATGAGCTCATGCAGGACAGAAACATGGCCTTGTCACCCCAGTGAAGGGGAGGAGAGATGGCAGAGGGGACACAGTGCTTGAGACCCTTTTCCCTTGATATGTTTTATCTGAAAAGGACTGAGGCTGTGGCAGCAGTGACTGGAGCCTGCTGTGGGGTAGCACAACTTGAAGTGCGTGCAGAGGAGGTACCAGAGGCTGCAGGTGTGTGTTGGAGCTGCTGAAATGTGATTAAGCTGTTTTCTCTATCTAGGAGTCCCAAACAGGTGTGGGGAAAGCATCTTGCATTTAATATTTCTCTCCAAAGTCAGCCCTAAAAATTCTCTGAGGATGTGAAGAGACACTCATTCCTAAGAAATTACTGAAGACAATAGGTTTGGTTCAGCCTTCCAACCAGGGGTAAAACCTCTGACTTGTGTCCATGCTAGTAAATCAAGTTTTGCTTTTTGGGCTTTTTTTTTTTTCCCTTAGATGTGACACACTCTAGTGGAAAGCACCTGAGGTGGGAACAGAGCATCCCTGTTCTCCTGACATCTCGTTTGTTCTCTGTACTTGCACAGTCTGGTTTTGTTGGATTGTTTCCTCTGTCCCTTCCAGGGCTCATCTGAGTTGTGAAATAGCTCTGAGCTCGGGGACGTCTTGCAGAAGCAGAGGGGGTGTCAGAGTTGCCACTTCTGACAGCATGTAAGAAATGTCTGCTTTTTCCTGCCGTGCTCAAGGAGACTTTCCTTGAGCTCTGAATCAAACAAAGCTTCCTCTGGGAAGTGCTTGTTCAGTCTGTCAGCGTCATGCTTTGCTGTGGGAATGCTGTGTACCCACAGTCCTGGATAAGGCACCCAAACCTTCAGCTTTCCTGCCAAGGTGTCATAGTCTACCAAGGAGAGTGATCCATTTTGTTAAACCAGTGACTTTCTCATCAGATGTCAGCTTGCCCCCCATCAGAGTGGGGTTATTGCTGTGCTCTGTCTTGCGGGACAGAGGTACTATTGCTCAGCAGCTGTGAAATCTAAACATTGGTATCTGCAGAGATGGAGTTGATACCATCCTAAAATGAAGCTTGTCTGAGATGATGTCACTTCTGTCGAGGGGGGAAACAAGAACTCCAAGGAATGATTTGGTTTGGGCTGGGTTCTGTTTCTGAATGAGGGTGTGGAAGGCTGAAAGGAGGAGAAAAGGAAAAGGCAGGGTGGCTGGGGCCCAAAGGGAGATAGATATTTAAGGAGTGAGTGCTACAACATCTCTTTTACCTCTTATCTTCGCATTAAAACTGAGGGATCATTGCCCCGTTATCTGGAACTTATTAACTTCTCATTGGTATGACAGCCCTGTGCTGCATAAATGCATTTATTCAAAAACTGTCAAACTTTATGCTCTGCTCCTGGTGCATTTGCTGTATTTAACAAGATTAATCTTCATGGTCTCACTTTGCTCAGGTAAATATCCTGCTTCTACCCAACCTGTCTGAACCATTCCAGGTTCTGAATCAAGAAGAAGCAATAGCTACTGTTTTTAATTCACTACTTGGCAAGCACCAAAGACAGATGCAATTCTTACAGATGAGTTTGTGGAGCATAAAAACAAGCAAGTTCTGATGACAGTTATGAATGAGGCTGGCTTTTGAGATGGTCCTCTTGCAAATGTATGCAGGCACTAGCCATAATGCTGTAACTACTGCATCTAATACATGAATCAGCCACGTTTGGGATGCTAATTGTGCTTCCTGAGCTGTATTGGCTGCCTTTGTAAAAGCCACATGCTGGGAAGCAGATGAAAGCTATTGAATTGTACTGGTTCAGAGTGATGGATGGACCCTTCAGGTCAATAAAGAACCTGTTTGGTCAAACAGCCCTCTGACTGGCTTGAGGCATGTTTGTATGGTCTGAAAGACTCTTGGCATTAGCTGGCCATCACTTAGTGGTTGAGAGCTCTCTTGGTGGTCCTCTTGGCTGAAACTAAGCTGATAAAAACCAGCCAGATGTCCTATTAACGCTTGATCTTACTCTTTGCTTTTTTAAGATAAGCCAATAAACAAGGTTACATAACCAAGTTTTAGCATAAGAGCTTTAATAAAATATACTTTTAGAAATATATAAATATATATAAAAATATATTCCAGGCAATGGTAAGCCCTAGCTAGTTCCCCTGTGGCAAGAAGACTCGAGTTGACCAGCCTGCTTTTTCATTTTGAAATACTGAGAGCTGACAGGTGCGGTGCAGAGGCTGGGAAAGTGGTGTCAGCTGAGTTGCCGGCTCAGAGAAGCTCCCAAACCTTGGTGCCTGTACTGCTATGGCTTGGCTTGGTGGGAGGAATGGATTTGAAGACCCTCCCAGGGGTTGAACAAGCTGGTGTGCTGCTTGTGGCTCCTACTAACCTGCAGGGAAGAGTGTAATCCAGGGTGACAAGCTGCTGTTCTTTCTTCTACCCTCACTGACTTCTCATTTTCTGACTGGAAATGTCAGTATAAGCAAGAAAAACAGTGGTTTTTCAGACACTAGCATGCTGGATCTTCATGCTGTTTTTCAGCATAAGAAAGGAAAGAAAAAGAAAGGATTTTACATTTATTTGCTATGTGTGGGTTCCACATACCCTCCACTATGAGCCTGGGGACTTTTCTGGCCTTTCCTGTTCAATAGAGGAGTTTGGACAGAAATTAGGGAATCACTCTTAATAGGCAGCCCTGTGCAAAAGCACTGTAAAGGTTTCTCTCTGCCATCCTGTGAATATGAACAGTATTTAATAGATCCAATTCTCCTCCTTAGCCAAGGGAAGCATTCCTTTACCTCCTTTGAGTTTAGCAATGAATCAGCCACATGTGCCTGTTTGTTTCTAATACAAAACCACTTCATTAGTAGAAAAATCTTTAATCAAAGTAGACTACGGTCATTCTGCCTTGGGTTAATTTGCTGAATCTTAGGAAGAGAATGATAAACTCCTAGAACATATCTTGGCTGGCTCAAGAGGTGAACTGGAAAACTTGGGAGAGCTTTTTGATGTGTTGGGGATCTGCATATTCGATTTCTGGCAGGGATGACTGGTGCAGGTTTCTATGTGGGTTTTAGATAGTTTGAATTACATGTGTAGTGAAGCACCCTGTAAATTATTTCCCTCTGGGAGAGACCTGATCTTGGGAAACATCAGGTGGAAAGTTTGGGTATGTGTCTGAAGTGCTTATTTGGATTTACTTTTTCCTTAGGGAGAAGTTATGAAACTAATTAACTTAATGGGTTGGAAGAGCATTTGAGGTGTCTGGCACAACGAGGTAGAGAAAGTAGACATTCTCCTGCTAAGCATTGTGGTCTCTTCTCGTGCTTTTAGGGATGTTTTTAATAGGGTTCCTGGCCTTGGGACTCTTCTGAGGATTGATGATGAGATTAGTTCTAATCCAAGGACTAAGTCCTTGCTCCTTGTGTCCTGGTTGTTGGTGAGGAGCTGACCCCTTTGTCCTGCCCTGTGCTCAATCCGGTGGAGCTGTACACCATTGCACTTCAAAATTATGTTAATCTGGCTGTTTACTGCCCTGTTCTGCCCAGCCTTTCTCCTTCTAAGCAGTCCAGTGTGTGCTGTGGCCTCCATTCATAAAAGTGGTTGGCACAAATCCCTTTAGAGCAGGGCACCCTTATCTCATTGCAGGCCTTAGCATTGTTTGTATTGATCCATGGATATCCATCTTGGATCACTAATGGACATCAAGTGGAAAAGGTAATAAATTTTTATTGCACTAGAATTAATCTCTCACTTGGTTCCTTTGGACCAGCTCCAGGATCTTGTTAAGAGCAGAAGATACTGATCATGCTAAAGGATGGGAGGGGAATCCAGCCATTCAAGCACAACAACCTGGGCCTGTTCCCGGAGAGCTGAGCAGTAACACCCAGAGAGGAGCAGAGTTGAAAGCTTTGCTCAATGGATTTAATTTTTTAGGGTGCTTTGAGGACTGGAGAATCACTGCAGAAGGTGGAGAGTAAATCAGAAGAATTCTTTCTGCTTCTTTAGCAGATGTTGGGGAGCATGTAAGAGACACAGGTTCTTCCAGCACCTAATGATGCTTTTGGTGCTTTTCAGTCCCACCTCTACCTTAACACAGCTCTTTCCTCGGTGTGTGAGACAAATCTGGATTTCACACACAGCTGTGTGCTCGGTGATTTTGTGTCAATCCTTGCTATGGTTTGAGGGGCTGTTTTGCCAATTGGTTCTGGTGCATTCTCATTTGCAGCAGACACCTGTTCCTTAATTATCACCATCCTTCGTCCGTCTCTTTGTGTTTCAGCGCTTGCTGACGCAGGAGCTATTAACGTGATTTGAAGGGAAGCTGTGTTGAGCAGTGTCTGTTTTGGGGGAGAGGAGGTTGAAAGAGATTAGTCACAAACTCAAGAATAATTTTCAGTAAGAGAGTTGGTGTCTATGGTTTGCTCTGGGTTGTTGCCCTATGTTGCTCTTCAATCTAAAGTTTATTTAGTCCTTTGGGGTTTGTGTGCTGTCCTAGGACAGAATGGCAGTCCGTAGAGAGCAGGAGAGTAGGGTTAAGCTCCTGTTTAGAAGAAAGGAACAAGAGGGAGAAGATTAAAAAAATAAAAAACAAAAAAGAGAGAGGCTTTTAACTGGCTGGTTTGCTTCTGTGTTAAAACTGGAAGCGTCATAACTGTTAATGCTGGTTTAGCTGCTAGTCTTTGCCAGTTATGCCTGTGGTGGTGTATTCTGTGTGATTTCAGTGTTTCCTCCAACAGCCATCAGTTGCTTCACAAATCTGAATTCTGTGCATGCTTCCTGTCCTTTTTTTTAGCAAGCAGAAAAAACAAGACTTGGTGTAAGCGATGGCCTCAGATCAGGATATGTCTTCACCAAGTGACGAGTCAAACCGAGGGTTCTCTCCCCTGGTCCCCTTCTGGGTTTACTTTGGTCGTCTGAGAGTACTTGTGATGTGAGGCATTTCCAATTTGCCTTGCAGATATTCTGAAACTGTCTCAAAAAAGGTTTCTGGGGGTTGTACTGGTCTTAAAATAGCTTGAATTCTGTTCTGTCCCTGACTCTGTTGGGGTCGACAGAGACCTTGAGGCTCGGCAGCCTGCCCCTTTGAGTCCCAGTTCTTCACTTCTGGTGACACCTTTTCTTGAACTGCTTTAAGAAGTCACGGAAAAGAGCAATGTGTAAATATTAATGTTGAATATTTGTCTTTAAAAATCCCTTTGGGATGCTCTACTAACCTGGTCTGTGTGTGTTGTGGCTTTCTAAACACTGCCTGCTTACAGTGTTTGGACCTGTTAGTGTATCACTAGCTGGTGCTATCCCATGGATGACAGGCAGGGCTCTCTTCTGTAACACCTATTTTGTCTCCCTGTCACAAATAGCTTCTTTCAGTCTACATTCAGATCACAGCCAAAGCCTGTTTCTTCCTGCAGCAAAGCCTCTTCTCTTCTCTCTGGGGTAGGTGGGGCTTGAGTGCCACTTGGTGCCCAGAGAGAGGTGACAGTGCTGCAGAGGACATCACCTCTGGGCATGGGCTGGCAACGTGGTTGTCTTGTGTGCTCTAGGAGAGTGCTAGAAGAAACTCACCTGGGAAGCTGTGTAGTCCAAATTTCTAGGATGGATCTTTGTTGGATGTTTTTGTAACCCGGCTAAAAGAGATGCAACAGACTGGTGCTGCAGCAAACCACAGTTCAGTTTACCCCATCCCTGGAAGTGTTCAAGGCCAGGCTGGACAGGGCTTTGAGCAGTCTGGTCTAGTGGAAGGTGTCCCTGCTCATGGCAGGGGGATGGAACTAGATGGCTTTAAGGTCCCTTTCAACCCAAGCTGTTCTGTGATTCTATGAAACACTGGTCTCTTAATACACATCTAAGGGGGCAGTGAAGAAAGGTCTCTCTTCATTGACAGAACCTTTAATTTTCACATTGAATTAAGTTCTTTCTTATGAGTATCTCTGATTTTTTTTTTCCTCACTTTGCACAGGTCCAAGCTTGCAAGTCAAGAGCTGAACTGTTACACTATAGCTTCCCACTATATGTTTTTCCATATATAAAAAAACTATATCTTTTATACAAGCAACCTAAAGCTTGGGGGAAAAAAGTTCCAGGCAGACCTGGCTCCATTGCTGTTGAGCCTGGGATACCCTGAAGCCACCCCATCAATGTTAATGCAGGCAGACTGGTCAGGGCTATTGCTATTCAGACCTAAACTGAGCATGTACCCGGGCAAAGAGGCCACAGTTTAATATTTAATGTTCCGTAAGGCTGCACTGAGAGCTTTTACTGAAATGTGTCAGTAAAGGAGTGCTGGAGCAGTGATAGCAAGTGGCCAAGAGCCAAGAGGATCCTGAGCTCTACTTCTGCCCCAGGCATGTTCTCTGATACCAAACAGCTCGCTTGACCCCCTGTGTGTCAGCCAACTTAGCTGTAAAATTAAGCAACAAAAGAAAGTTTCATGACAAACGGACATGTCTGGAGGTGAACCTTCAGTGCAAGCTTTGTTCTACTAATAAATTTGTCTTACTGGCAGAATTTCTGGGTTTTAATCTAATGTGTGTGTTTTTGTTCTCCTTCCAGGCAGCATTCACTCTCCTCTTGGGTCCTTTCACCTTCTTCAATGTGCAGAAGACCAAGTATCTTCAAATCATGACGTCCCTCATGAGATGGATAGGTGAGTCTTGGCAGAGTCCCGGCCACCTCTTTACCACTGATGGAACCTGAGTCACGCCACTGACGCTTCTCTTTGGCAAGATGTTCCTGTTTGGAAGCAAGTGCTTTTCAAAACAACCTCTTTGAGGACAATTGTGCAGGCCTAATAAATCTTTGAGGAGAAGGATTTTATTCTAGGATGAATTTTCTGATTAAAGCAAGACAAAGTGTTCTCAATCAGGCGTGGTAGGTAGATGAAGTTTTAGTCTGGTTTGTGTGAGAGGCAGAAAGGGTTTGGAAGAGTCTCCTGCATGGGGGCTGTCTGTGATATCCACCAGTTGTTTCTCATTCTCACAGCATGTGTGCAACAGACTTTGAAGAATCTTTGTTTTGATCCGAGAACAAAAGGTGCTTCTGTCAGACTTTCCACCCTTAGTTTTATTATCTGTTTGCATTTTATTTTCCTGGGTCTTCTTTTATGGTAGGATGTGCTGCATTGGAAACCCCCAAACCAATGTGTGTTGTCCTTGGGAAGCCCCGCTCCCATGAGTTCTCTCTAAAATCTTATTGCCAAGAACTTCTGGGAAGATAGGTCATTCCCTGAAGAGAAATAAGACATCACTACCTCTTTTTTCTTTTTTTTTTTTTTTCCTTTTTTTAATCCAATGCCTTTGTCATTCAAAGATGCAGCTGCCTCTTGTCTGAATTGTGTGTCTACATGCCCTTAAAGGCTGAGAAGTGTGTGTGTGTGTGTGTGTTGTGGAGGCTTATGTTCAGGTTTGTCTATTTTTGTGTAACCTAGACAGACTAACTGATATTCAGGGCTAATAAAGAGCATTTCTGCAGGTTAATAACCAGCATTTCTGCAGGTCAACGGTCTCCTGGTTCATAAGTCCAGTCCACTCAAGCACAGAATTAGCTCTGTTTATACCTATCACCGACCTGGAATAAGAAGAAAAGCTGCTTCTCTGAGTATTTCCCACCACACACACTCTTGACCTGACTGCAGTTGGGTATTGTCCCTTTTCCTGAATTCATCCTGTATCATCCCTTTTCATGAATTCATCCTGTTTGGAAATGCTGGCAGTCACTGGAGAGGAACAGAGATCCTCTGTTCTAGAGAACTCCTGAGATGGGGTTAAGCAGTTGTCACCCGGGAAAATGAAGTTGGATTTTGAGCTCTCAAGCCTCAGATGTTGAACAGCTTGATTTAACGAATCCTGACCTTGGATGGTGTGAAAATCCTGAATGTCTGTTTTTTCCCCTTTGTTGTCTGAGCACATGAAAGGTTTGAAAGCCCTCCCGTTCTTCAGAGAAGGGTTATCTCATTAAGGGGTACTAAAGGATGAGGAAGTTTTGGGTCCTTTTTTTTCCTTCTACTTTTTTTTTTTCCAAGAGTGATCTCTGCTCAGCTGACTGGCCTGTTTCCAATCACCCTGCCTCCTCTTTCCTGGTAAAGACATCAGTCAGAGCTCATCCTGTCTCTGTGACAGCCTGATGCCTGCCTCATCTGCTGTTGCTTTCCCTTTAGCCAGCTCCTTCCAGTATGAGGACTGCTAAACCTTGGCATAAAGGCTGAACTGTTCCTCTTTTTCACCTCTTGATGGAGAGGGACAAAGGCAGTGTTTGGAGAAGTGTAGGGGAAATTCATGCTTTAGCCTGATTGATTCCTACATCAGCACACTGGGGAACAGCTGCCCCAGATAATGATAGTTAATGACCCTGACAGCACCTCAGTGGCTACTTAGAGCAATGGATTCCGTATGTGTACAATGAGGGATAGATTTATTGGGAAGGACGATTTATCAAAAAGCCATGTGATGCAGGGAATAGAGAAAAGCTCTTGCTGCAGATTCTGGGGTAAGGATGGATCCTGTACTGCTGAGATTTATCAAGCTGGCCTCTCCCATGTCCTTACATCACTGCTGTCCCCTCCTCCCAGTGCAGGACTGTGAGTTAAACATGAGCTGGTCTTTTGTTGGTGCTTAGAGAGTTTAGATCCTAAAGAATGGTCTTGGATGGTGGTTTATGGTCTCCTGGACTTTTCCTGTCTGCTTGCCAATGGCCAGTTTTGAACTCTTTGTCCTGATATAATCTGTGCCTTTTCTTCACTTTCCTTGAGTTGGTTTTAGCCATGGGTGCTGAGGGTGGTTCTCTTGCAAAGCACTCTGAGCAGCAGAGCAACACTGGAGCTGCCAGCCTGCCTGTTTGTTGTGTTGGGAAAAACTTCCCACACGGACAGTGGCTGCTTCAGCTTAGACATGCCCGTTATCTTGGTGTGGATGGGAAGCTGACCCATGCTTTCCGTCATGATTTGAGAAAATCAAGCCTCCTTGAGCTGGGAGGTCAGTACAGACTTTGCAGTGTGTCTGCTGCACAGGACCCACTGCACACCCTTTTCCCCAGCCCAGTGGAAAGCACCTGGATTTTGGAGCAGCAGAGGCTGATGTAAAGCAGCACTGCCCCAGGTGTACTGGTGATTCAGATGATAGCGGCTGAGAGGATGGTTCTTGGCAGCAGGGAGAGCTAGCTGTGTGTGAAGGTCATTTCTGCTCGCGTTTGTAACAGTGTCAGCCTTGCCTTTGGAAGTTGCTTTCCCTCTTTCTCCTGATCTAAGTGATAATCAAATGTCACCAGCCTCTTCCAGAGCCTCATGCTCATCGCTGGCAGCACATCGGCTATCAAAGCCTACAGCGATCTCTTTCCACACCTTGCAGACAAGAACAATTTCATTCTGTCTCTGAAAAATAGTCGTAAACACTGGGATCCAAACTGGAAATTAAAAATGGAGATGTGGCAGGGATGAGCTCTTCATGTGGCTGTGCTTTTCCTCCCCAGGTAAGGGACTAGGCAGGACAGGCATCTTTGAAGCCTCTAAAGGGAGAAAGTTGAAGGAGGAGCTTTGCAAGCCCAAGTGTTGTACTGCTAAAGAGCCCAGACAGATGGGCTCTCCTTGTCTGGGCCTGTTGATCACAGACAGCTCATCTGGAAACAAGGCTGGCATGGTGAGGCGCTTCCCTGCCAGGACTGGTAGGAGCACAGAGGGTGGATCTGTGTCTCCAGGTGGAGGGGGGCTGGTGGCAGAGAGGGCTTCCAGAGGCACTGAGCTGTTGGCAGTCTTCTGAAGAGTAACAGCTTACACACTTGGCTGCAAAACCAATTGCCTTCGTGTGGGTGAGTGCCAGTGGTTAAATTCAGTGCAGCAGTTGGTGCTTGAACTGCTGGCCTTATCCATGCTTAGAGATCTCTGTTCTCCAGGAGCTGGCGGGTGTGTAAGGCTTTGCCTACACAAGCTCTGATCCCTTTCCCAACTGTAAAAGCCCCTCTGGTACCTAAACTGCCTTGGGAGACTGAGCACAGGCAACCTAAAGGGTACAACAAGGACCCTGCCTGCTGTGCTTCCCTGGAGAAAGGGCTAGTCAGGAAAAATCACTTGGTTTAAGTCCTGGCAGCGGTGCTTACAGTGAAGCCTTGTTTTGAGTTATGAACCTTGTTTTGAGTTAGAACCTTGTTGGCTCACCCAGCTCTATTAAGAGCAGAGATGGGGCCAGGTAAGTATGAATCATTCCCATGGGGTGAGGAGGGTTCTTCCCCAGACTGTAATTCCTTCCTTCCTTTCATCTCCCTTCCACTTCAGTCTTGTGAAAGTGTAGAGCTGTTATTAGCCCAAGTCTTTTACCAGTTTTAGAGCCTGTTTCCAGGTCTTCTACAAGGTTCTTGGAGCAGGGAGTCTCTCACAGAAGCCTACACCAACTAAGCTGTCAACAAATTAGACCTGTTGGTATTTTCAATTCTGCTGTTTGGACTTAAGGCTCTTTTGTTTTCCTGGAGGGTTTAACTCCATGGTGGTGATGGATTGTTCTCTAAAGAGACTTGAATATTTAGCTGGGTTTTTTTCCTCATCATTTCTTCAATTCTGATTAAGTGGGTGGTGTTAGGGGTGAGCTGCTGAAGGGCAGCAAAAGGGACTGAGCCAGGCAAGTCCCATGCACCTCTCAAAGCAGAGGGGACACAGCTCACTGGGGCACAGCCCTACCTCTTTACTGTTGGATAATATTGGATAATAACTGTCTAGCAGCGTCATGGGATAGGATATGGATTAGGAAAGATAACAAAAGGACAGGGCTTGGTGGAGCTCAGCAGCAAACATTGGGCTATTGTGTATTAAGCAGCTAACCCGATTAGTTGCAGCCTGTTGCAGCCTGAGATGTCCAGCTCTATAGGTGAGGACTGTTGGCTTTAAAGACATTGGTAGCAAGATTATCACTGCTGTTATTGAATAGTCTCTGGCAAATGTTCCCAGACAGCTCCCACGTGGGACATTTGCAGTGTGTGCTGCTCTTGATGCTGCATCGTAGTTATTAGAAAGTATTGTATTTTAATAAAGAGATGTTTTATAGAGGAATAAACTTGTGGGTTTGGTTGCTGCAGGCTCAGTTGTCTGTCCCTGTAGCATAGTCAGATCGTACTACATCTATTCAAGTGACTGCAGCCCCTGAGACAGAGCATTCCCAACCCTGCCCAAACAATGATCTCACAATTATATGCCCAGGAATAAAATCTATCCCCTAGCTCTTTCCCCTGGCCAGCAAGACAGAGGGAAATCAGACAAGAATAGCCTGGAAGTCTGTGTTAAGCCCTTTTTTCTCCACCCCATCCCCTTCCAGGATACTTGGCAGAAGGTTTCTGGGGAAGCCTTCTCCAGAGCATGCCAGTGGGGCTGACTTTCCATATCTGCTGATTTCTCTGGTAGTTCTGCTCTCTCCACCAGAGCCCTGCTCTTTACAGCACTGCTCTGCAGAAAACTGGTCTCAGACCATCTCACCTTGTGAGCAGTCTCAGGTAACTGTCCCTGCCATCCTTAGCAGTGGAACCAGCTGTGCTGGAGTTGATTCAGTGTAGAAAACTGGAGTCACTCTGCCATGTCCCTTCAGCTGCTGGGAGTGAGAATTAGAGAGGAAGCTGATTTAGGATGGGGGTGACAGTTATCTGAAGTCCTGTGCTTCCAGTCTCCTGCAGAGAGATTAGTCTGCCAGTGCCACAGTCCTCAAGGTGGGTGGCCTGTTTTCACATCAGAAACGGAGCTTTCTGCAAACAGCTTCAGGAGGGACCATTTTGATCTCTGCCCCTTCCCTCCCACAGTGCAGGGCGTACAGGAAGAAGAGGGAATTGGACTGTAAATCAGGACACTGTTGCATGTTTATTCTGACAAGCTGCTTCAACAAAGTTACTTCATGTTCTTATATCCCTTTTGGAGCAGATGAAGCTGCTGCTGGAGCCCAGGGTAAATAATTCACTAAGAGAAGTGAATATATTTATGAAGAGTTAGTTAAAATGCTGTGCTTCTGTCATGCCTGCTTTTGGAATTGTCGGCTGAGGAGCTCATTTCAGTCCTGTTTGTGGGGGGCAGTGGGGAGAAGCAGTGCCTGTGTGAGGGAAAGAGCCTTGTTAGCTTCAGATGCAGATGGAGAGTGATATGCAGTGCTGGACAGGACAACTCAGATCCTGCCTGAGGAGCTGATGCCGCTGAAAAGAGCACTTTATCCATGCAGCAGGAGACACTGATGGGTCTGAGAGCTGAAGAAGGGGAGCTGGAAATGTAAGGACACATTTAGCCCTGCTAAAGGGTCTGGATGACGGTGCTCACACAGGTTTTCAGAGTGGGGGTGTGGCATGAAAAGCTGCTCTGATAAAAAACTTTTCTGGGTAGGGCCCAGAGCAGGATGGGGATGATGTGGTTAAGGCTGCAAAGCACCTGGATTTCATGGAATGTGGGTGTTCTGCACCCAGTGCTTCCCGAGCACACGCAGCTGTAGCTCAGGCTCACGGTGACACCAAAATGTGTGTCATTCCCTTCTCACAGAAGAATAAATTCTGACACGGACAGAGAAGTGACTGTCAGAGCTAACAGGCCAAGTCAATAGCAGAGCTGAGAGCAGAGTCCTGCTTGCAGAGGCTTTATGGTGCTTCTGCCAAGGGTGACCAGCGGAGAGAGGACAATAAACTACGCGGGTAATTTTCCACCAGAAGCAAACAAGCCTCGCTGGCTGCTCTTTCCTTCCCATATGTTGAGAGAAAATATCCATGATAAACACCCGAGTGCAGAGCCGTTTTTCTCCCTGTGAACTGTTGCTGGTGTGCAGATGTCTGTGGGACCAGCTGAGGTGGGCTGAGAGGGGGCAGCTCGGACGGGTTCACAGCAGGAGTTGTTACCACAGTAGGGGAGGCTACTTGTAAACCTTGGTTTACTGTGAACCTGATGAAGGAAAGCAGGGAGATGATGCCCTTACAGCAGAGAAGCCCTGCTAAACCGCTTTTGGCTGCCAAAAAGTCCTGATGGTACTTTTTAATGAAGTTTCCCTTTGTTAAAGAAACAGGTTCTGCCTGGCCCAAGGCAGCAGAGTCTGAGACGGCTGCAGCAGGACCCAGTCAAAGCTGGGGGAGTGGAGATGCCTCAGAGGCTTTTTCTTGCCTTCCTGGTAAGATGTGTCACACTTCTGTGATCTTAACCTGCCCAACATGTGGCTGTGCCTCCCCTGCTGTATGAGCAACAGTCCCCTGCCAGGTGGACCTGCCTCAGGCTTTGGGGCAGGGAGGGTAACGCTCCATTAGAGGAAGGAGCCACACATGTTCCACAACTTTTGCTCATACCCTTCTTCTGAGAAGTAATTTCCCTCCTCTTTTCCTTCTGACATCTCTCTCCAGAGAATTGCTGTCTTCTATGAGCATATCCATCTTGCTTCCTCACAGTCTCTGCACTCATAAATCCTTCATCTTCCTAGAGACAGTGTTTTAGGGTCTGTCGTCGTCAAATGTGATCCTTAACTACTCCAGCTCCCACAACTGATGGAGCAAACCTGGTTTTCATGTTACCTCTTTACAGTCAATTCATATAGAAACCCCCTCTGAAGGTTGGAGAAATTTATCAGCTGCTGCTCCAGAGTTTACAGAGAGCTGGAGGTCATGAACAAGTGGCAGGACATAGCTTCTGCAAGAGAAACTGGCTAAATGAGTTTTAAATTTAAAAATCAATGTCTTAATTTCAGATACTTTGTTCTGCCAGCATGGTGAACTCCAGCCATGCTTTAATAGTTTAAATGCCACAGTATCGATAATGCCTGGCAGTTCCAGAGTCACAGTGGGCTCTTCAGCTTACCCAAAACACTGCTGGAAGGCAGCTGGCTCTGAGGGGGTGGGCACCAGCATCCTAGAAAGAAATCAGCAGGGAAGGAGACAACAGGGAAGGGATGCAGAAGGTAGGACTGACTGATGTGCTAGTGGGCCATTCAGTGTGTACAGAGCAGATGCTCTTGCATTTATGCCCTTTCTCCTGAAGGAGCTGCCTAACACTAAACTAAACGAGATCTGTTCCTCTGTTTAAGAGTGGTCTGCTGTGTATTGGCTTGATGGAGGATCAGGGTTAAGGTGGGGAGAGATCTTCCTCTTTCCAAAGAGACTGGGCTCAGGGAGCTCCTGAAAACATCTCCCTCATGGAATCCATCTTGCCACCTAATGTATGAAAAGGGAAGCAAGTGGCACATGTTGGGAAAGGGTGATTCATTATCATTATTTCCTGGCATATTGATTCTCTGCTTCGACAGGGAAGCTCTGTCACGGCGTCAGCCGGCGGTGACGGATGGCCCTGCCACAAACGTGTCGGCAGCGCCGCGTGGCACCGGCTCAGACTAATGGCTGGGGGGCAGGGGAGCAGCCAGGCGTGGGGTGGCTGCACTCCACTGCCTCTCTGGGTCCCTGGAAGGGACAGCAGGCAGGTACGGTGATGTTTGCTCTGGGCTTTGCTCGTGGAAGGAGGAATGAGAGCAGGGACAGGGTTGGAGAAGACGTGCCCATCTCACAAATGTAGTGTCTTCCAGGGATGCAAGGGAGGGTTAAGCCAGAAGCGCATTCTGAGCATCAGTTCTTCCAGGAACCTACCATGATGGGGGGAAAACAAATGTGGTTTAGCCTTGGACTTATTCTTTTCTGCAATAGCCTCTCTGCAGAGAGATGAAGCTCATGTACAAACAGCATTTTTCATTTGCAAAGGTGTTTTCTCTGGCTCTGCAAAACGATTCTTAAACTTGGAATGGCTAAATTATCTTCACTGCTTCTCTGCAGCTCTGTTATTCTTCTATCAAAGTGCACAAAAATGTATTTCTTAATATCCCCTGACTCCCATATTTCCCAAAGTGTTCTTTGGATGCCTGCTCATCCATATTCAGCCTTATTTCACCTACAAGAACCAGAGCAGAACTGCCCTGTCTCTGAATCAACATCTCAGTCAAGCAGGAGAGGCAGCAGTAGCTGTCTGCAAGGTCTTCTTTATCTGAGAAGAGCCAGTGTTCGCTGCTCAAAGAGTGATGGGAGCAAAGAGAGTCTGCAGGGGAGGCAGTTGGATGTTTGGGATGAGATTCATCACAACTTTTCCTTTATGGCGTAGCCCCTCTTTATTTTTTTCCACAGGCTCACTTCCATCCTACACCAAAAATGATGCTGAACATCTAGAGGAGAGAAAATGAGACAAGAAGTGCCTCTGAGCCAAGCCTGTGGTTTGGGGGTTTGGAGTGGGTCTGACAGTGTGGAAAAATCAGGACGAGCAAAATCCTCGATTGCTTTTTAAGCATTTATATAAAACAAGGTGTAAAGCAAAGTTTTCTTGTAAGCAACTAACAATCCACGGTGGCATCACTGCCCACCTGGCTCTGGGTGCTGTTGGTCATGGTGTCTGAAGGTGTTTTATCCCTGGAGCATCCTTTGTCCTGTGTGGAGAGGAACAGATCGAGAGGTTTTTTTATGAACCCATGTCTGACTTCACCAGGATCCTTGTGGTGAAGGAACACTGTTGGGACAGTTGATGTGGCAGCTGTAGGTGACACAAAGTATTGTTGTGTGAGAGCCTTCAGCCTGCTGTCCCAGGTAGAGGATGTGAGTGAGTGGGAGCTTTTTGTGTGCCTGAGGATCCTGTGCTGCCTCTTTTCTGCTCAAAGCTGCCTGTCAGTCAGTCTGTCATCTTCTTTTCATCTTGACTTATCATCCAAACCATATCTAGGTTTCAGAGTGTCGTTTTTGGGCTTGCCTCCTCCCAGGGACAGAGAGATAAATCTGACATGCAAATGTTTTAGCTCTCCGGTTCTAGAATTGAGAAACTCTTCTGCTGCAGGGAGGGAGAGAAACCAACCATCGGGGCAGGGCTACTGTTGTCCTCTAGGGCTGGAATTGTGCAGGGGAGGTTTCCAGTTTACCCAGCACCATTTCTCTGAAGGATCTTGCATCTGCAGAACACCAGTGCTCGGGCAGGGGGAGCAGAGCTTGCCTTGCTGGAAACACTAGATTGTCACTCCTTGTAATTTTAGTAAGTTTAATTTCTGAAATGAGTATTTAAGAAAAAACAAAGGTGTTAAATTCTGGTTGCTCAAGCCAAAGACTTCTTTCTATCATTTAGGGAATGCACAAGAATTCTGTTCCTTCAGTGCTCCCTGCCAGAAAAGCACATGTCAGGGCAGAGGAGATGGGAGGTGCTCCGAGGATGAGGTGCCCACCTGGAAGCTCCCCTGAACTGGTCCTGTTGGCACTGGTGCAGAAAGTGGAACTTTGAGACAATGGTGAGAGTAGGTCACTTATCATTCTGCTGAGCAGAGCACAAGGAGATTCACTGCCTGGTGTGCAGGGGAAGAGGCGCAAGGCTTCCGAGTCTTACCTAGTCCAGATACAGGACCAGCTCAGCTCTGGGCCACAGAGCTCAACCAGCTCTCCCAGGCAAGATGGAAAGGAACAGTCTCAGCACATATCCAGAGCTGCCCAGCCTGCTTTGTCTTATTGCTCAGGGCATCTTCTCCTCTTCCTTGTAGGCTGTGCAGCCCTGGGGAGCGCAGCCACGTCACATCACCCGGAACACAGCTCTTTCCGGCTTTCTTGCTGAGCAGATATGGCTGGCAGGCGTCTCCCCTCCGGGACATGTGGGGGAGGCACAAAAACTGTACCTGTGTTCGCAGTGCCCCTCGCTCACTGGCTTGAGTGAAGGCGAGGGGAATTGCACACCCCCAGAGCAAAGAGCTGTTGCCTTCCACAGCCCTCTGTGATAGCTCTCGGGGGAGTCGGTAGAGCCCAGCTCTCCCAAAGCATCCGAGCCCTCGTGGTGCTGTGAGGGAATGGATCTGCTGCCATCAGTCCAGTGTTTGTGGAGGGCTGTTAGATGTGCCCTGTCACTGGGAAACGGTTGGGAGCGAGAGGTTTCCTGAGGCAGCATGAGGTGAAATGTGGCGTGCAGCTTGGAGCTGGTGTTTGCAGCAGGAGGAAGAGGATTACTGAGAGAGGAGAAACTGGGTTTCAAAGAGCGCTGGGGGTGTGCAGGAGCCGATGTTTAGTAAGGTTAATCTGGGCACAGGACAGGCAGTGTTCACTAACTGGTCTGTAACTGCCTTCCCTAGTCCCATCCCTGGCAGAGTTCCCCATCTCCAGCTGCCTGTGTCAGGGAGAGCAGGACTGGGCACGGAACAAGCCAGTGTCCTTGTCACCCCACAGCGAGCCTGCCTGGCTCCCAGCTTGGACTGTGCACTGCTCAGTTTAATTCCTCTGTATTTATATTTATGACATTCAAAGTTGTCTGTAATAGTAGTCTCAGCATTTTGTTGTTTTTTCATTACCTGATAATTCACGGCTCTGTTCCCTCACAGAGTGCACAGACAGCTCTGTGCAAGCCACAGTGGCCCATCCATTGCCAGCACCAGACTGTAAATCTCGCTGCTTGCTGCCCTGCCAGGCAGGTCCTTTCCCCCCTCTGTTGCTTGTTAACTCCAGCAGCTGATGATCATCTTTCCCAGGTTGATGCGATTTTTGTGACACCAGAATTAGTTTTCTGCTGGTTTTATGTGCCATGCTAGGAATGAGAGTCTCACAGTAACTGCTGCTGGCTCAAATTTCGACCCTCAGAGTAAATAGGGGCATTAGCCCGATCTCCTCAATTCATTTTGTCCCTGGCACGTTGCTGTTTGTGATAAGCTTTGTAAAATGTTGTTAGGCTCTTCCCCAACATAAGTGAAGGGGAAAGATGAGCAGACTTTGTGCCTAGAAGTGATGAATTTTAATAGCAGTCTTTCACTGCTGCTTTAGTCCCTTCCAGACTGGCTTCTCCACCCTGGGATTAGCTACAGACAGCCTGTTCCTCCTGCCCAGGAAATGGCTGGCTAGTTCTTGCTCTATCATGCTCGACAGATCACAGGGACAGGAAAACTTGGTAGTAGCTGCTGCTCTTGTGCACGTAGGGGACATAGGGGAGGTCTTGGAAACATTACTTCAGTTGCAACTGTGTAGAAATATTTCTGAGGTTGACTGGAGCCAGATTTAATCTTGTCTTTCTTTAGAGGTCAAAGCTCAAACATCTCTTAAGCCATTTTAAATGGTGATATTGAGCCAGTGTGTGTGGTAGAAGCATCCATACACTGAGAGCCTTGAGGGTGATGGGCTCCCCAGCCATGTTAACCTTATGCTTCCAAAGAGCTCAGGGCAGCCCTGTGCTCTTGGGGGTGGGAGGGCAAGTCCCTGTGGGAAGGAGACTGGAGGGAGATGCCTGAGCCCATAACCTTATCTGCTGACTGGCACTGACAGCAAATCACAATTAATTCCTGTGCACCTTACCTTTGATGTACCACCCTCAGATAAGGTGGTACATCAAAGAGATAAGGAGATGCTCTTGCATAGCAGGAGAGAGAGCTGGTGCCGAGACTGATGGTGTGATGGGAGGAGGGTCGTGGGGAGTGTGGGCCTGGGCTTGACCTGAAACCTTCTCTCTCTCCAGCTTTCATCCTCATGATAATTCTGGCCCTCATCCGCATCAGCAGAGGCCAAGCTGAAGGTCACCCGTCCATGGCCCAGCTGTCGGGCATCCGCAATCTCTTTGGGGTGTGCGTCTACTCCTTCATGTGCCAGCACTCCCTGCCATCCCTCATCACACCCATCTCCAAGAAGAAGCATGTCAACAAGCTCGTGCTGCTCGATTACATCCTGATCCTGGCTTTCTACAGCCTCCTGTCCTTCACTGCCATTTACTGCTTCCGCAACGACACCCTCATGGACATGTACACGCTCAACTTCACCAACTGTGAGATCATCAACGTTGCCTTCATTCGGTACTTCCTGGGCCTCTTCCCCGTCTTCACCATCAGCACCAACTTCCCCATCATCGCAGTGACCCTGCGCAACAACTGGAAGACCCTTTTCCACAGAGAAGGGGGGACCTACCCGTGGGTGGTGGATAGGATTGTCTTTCCTGCCATCACATTGATTCCCCCAGTGCTGGTGGCTTTCTGCACCCATGATCTGGAGTCCTTGGTGGGGATCACAGGAGCCTATGCTGGGAATGGGATCCAGTATCTCATCCCGGCTTTCCTCGCATACTGCAGTCGGAAGGACACTCAGCTGGTCTTTGGCAGCGGGACGGTGAACAAGCACCTCTCCCCCTTCAGGCACACCTTCTGGATTGTGTTTGTGCTCATTTGGGGCTTTTCTTGCTTTGTGTTTGTGACTGCAAACATTGTCCTGAGCGAGTCAAAGCTCTGATGGGGGATAGCAGCACATTCCCTCTGGGGCTCCAGAGACTCCAGCATTTCAGCTCCCCCTCTGGGACTGTGCAGTAGGGGAGAGGTAGTGTGAAGGGAAGTTTCCAGGCCACTGGCTTGGTGACACGGGTCAGACCTGGACACAGACTTTCTTCGCTCCATTTTGGGTGTGGATGGAGTGGATTCAGCCTTGTCACAGTTGTGGTTCTCAGACAAAGCCCTGGGGCTGAGCCCTTGGCAGCCTGCACCATTAACCAGTGTCCAGCCATTTCTGCCTTCGGCTCTGTCGGAGCAGCACGTTCTCTGTCCCTCAGTGGCTCTCTGAGTGCTGCAGGTCTCGGCACACAGAAGAGCAGACAGCCTCGGCTGCTCACTGCACTGATTGGCTAAATATCCCTTCTCCCAAAGGCAGGGGTGTGCTGTGCAGAATCCAGCAGGAGTTTGGCAGAACTGAGTCTCCCTTCTGCTGAGACTCCTTCAAACCAACCTCCTGTGCCACCTGAAGGAAGAAATTAGAGTGGGAATAGACCTAATTCAGAAGGACATAATTTTTTGCAGTTACATTTTCATTTTCTAGAGTCATTAATTTGTTGGTGCACCATGGATTGCCTAGGATCTGGGATCTGTAGCTTAGAGCTGGATTTCTCCACCCCGGGAGTTTACATTAACACTTCCATCCTGTTTTCTTGTGCTGTGGCAGCCCAGTTGCTCAGAGCAATACCCCTCTGCATGCAGGGATACAGCTCTTCCCCCTGGAAAGGCAATCAATCAGCCTTGCGTCCCTCGGCAACAGCACACGGCTCGGGCGTTCCTGCTGCCAGAACCCTTGTCCCTTTCTCCCCTTTGCACGGGGCTGCTACAAGCAGCCAGGCCCTGACTCCAGCGGTGGGAATCGGGAATGGGCTGCGGAGGTGCTAATTACCCAGTCCTGACACGCGAGAGGCCCGCGGAGCTCCGGCTGTGCACAGTGATGCGTTCCCAGCTCCCCGTGCTGGGTAATTAGCCTTGAAACAAGGTGGGTGTTAACTCAGGGGAATGTGCTGGTGCCAGGAGGAACCGGCCGTGTCCTGGCTCAGTCCTGCCTGCAGCAGCACAGCTCCCAAAACGGGGCAGCAAAACCTGAAACCGTGCTGGAACTGGGCTTGAATCCCCCCTCTTCTCCTTCTGCACAGAGTTAAGGTGGGCTTTGGGCTGCTCCTGCTCTGCTGCTCTGAGAATGGGGCTGCTCTTACCTTAGGCAGCTCTAGGTGAGCCTCGGCTTTTAAGGCAATTGTGGTCACTGTAACACCACACAGTGACAAACAACACCAAGTCCTGTGCTCTGAGGCCCTTGGGCACAGATCAAATGGGGTTTCCTGACAAAAGGAAGAACATTAAAAGTCTTCACCTGAAATATTTTAACCCCCTGTTATCTAAGCAGGTTCAAAACCGGGTGCATGTCAGATCCTCCTGCCCTCTGCACTTGCTGCAGTATTAAATGTCACCACTCACTAAAGCAAGCTTTGAACTGCAGCTCTTTTTAATCAAGCTCTGTTTTCAAGTAGGACTTTCTGGTTTCCATATGACCTGAAGTGCTCCTCCTGGGGGAATATGCAAGTACCTGGAGCTGTATAAAACCACTTCATGGCTTTTAGAGCAAAACCCTGCACCTCTCGAGCCTGAGCACTGCCACTGTGTCCTTGTGGAGCTGCCTGGAGAGGATCCGGGGGGACTGTTTGTCTTCTCGGCAGCTTGATCCTAAACAGGCTTTGGCAGCCCTTGCTAGTGAGTTTAAACATCCCCAAGAGCTCCTGAGAAGCTGATGTAGCATCTTCAGTACCAAATTAAGAAGGTATTTTACAGGTAGCTGGTGCTGGTGTCTCATTTAGGAAGCAGTAGGTTGGAGGGCAGATTCATGGGGCAGCTGAGCTGGGAGCCACCTGCAAGGCAGCTGGGAGCTGGGCAGAGCTGGAGGGAGGAATTTAATGCTGACGAAATGAGCCTTTGGAAGCTGGAGAGGCTGAGGGGGCTGTTCCTCTGCACGAGTGTGCAGGTGTGGGTTCATGGAAGGGACTGAGAGCTCTCTCTGCCCTGGGCTGCCCGTGCTTTGCAAGGCTCAGCCCCAGCCCTCCACATGCCCATTTCAGCCTCTTGCCTTCACATTTCATTGCACCCAGAGAACGGGGCCGTTCTCCATTATTCCATCTCCTCTCGCCCTCCCCTCCTCTCTCAGGGCTGCCCCGCTGGCCCTGCCTGGGATAGGGGAGGAAGAGTGCCCAGCCTGACACCCCCTCCCCTTTCCTGCCACCTCTTACATTTACAGATGTGCCTTCTCTTCCCTGCCCCATATGTCCCCCTCGACACAGTGTGTGACAGTGACTTCTGAGGGGCTGTACCTCCAGGAGCTGCTTGGATTCAGGTTTTGGATGCAGTGGCACACTGAGGGCTCACACCCTGGCCCCAGCCTTTGCCGTGGTACCTTACTGGGAAGGACTCTGCTCCCCAAAGGAGCATGAGTGCTTCTCAAATAAATAACCACGAATTCCCAGACACCCATCGTCCTTGCACAGCAGCAAAACAAATATATCCGAGGAATTGGGGTGGTTAACGGAAAGAAGCTCTACGGCAGAGAACATTTTTCATATAAAACATGACATAGCAATGCCTTAAAAATTACTGGAGAAAGCGGGAAGGGGATGGCTCAGTGCAGCCAGCGCTGGCTGGAGGGATGCTGTGTGACCCCTGGGTGCGGGGCATGAGCTCTCTCCTCTCACCCATCGCGAATTGAGTCTATTTTTATTTGGCCATTATCAGCACTAACAATTCATTATTACAGATTCACACGTGATGCTTGTCCTGACTGTAATTAGTTTTAAAAAAAAAAAAAAAAAGGGATTAAAACCAATAAAATGCACATTATACATCTGGTTTAGTCTGACTTCTTTTTCCATCCCCTTCCTCCTCGTGTGCAGGCACGGAGTAGCTATTCCTGGCGGGGACGGCCGTGACGGATGGGGCTGCAGGCCAAGGAGAAATGGCAAGCCGAGAGGCTAATGGAGACCCTCACCTCTTCCTCTCTATTAGGCTCCTGCAACTCTGGGTGGTAGCTGCAAACTCAATTAAAACATCTGTACTTTCCCCTTCTCAATTACGGCTCCTTACACTTAAAACCAAACAAATTGAATTGCTCCGCCGCCTCGGGCTGCAAAGGCAGTTTCTGCCAACGAATTTATTATCACCATAAAGCGCAGCTTGATTTATGTTAAAATATTAAAGCAGATCTTTATGATGGAAATAAACACTTTCTGCTGTGATTCTCTCGAAGGACCTCACAAGCGGCGGTGGATTTTGGGGCTTGGGCCATAAATCTGAGGCCAAACTGGCATCGGGGATGGATTCAGTCTATTGCAACACTTGGAAGAGCAATGACCAGGGAAAGAAGTAGAAAAACTTCCAGCCTGAGAGGCAGGTTTAGACAAGGTTTAGGCAAGGCTTGACCATCACCAAGGAGCCACGTGTCCCTGAGGGGATTCAGCTGTTTGAAGGTTCAGGGACAAAGTGCTTACCATGTTATCCCTTGGATGGATTTGGGCAGCAGGCCCTGATCCCGGGGGCTGTTGATGGTTTGGGGAAGGGCACCTGCTGCAAGGGCTCGGCCAGGGAAGATTTCGTGCCATGGCTTTGCCCTGGCAGGAGTCAGGAACCAGGAGGTGGCTGCTCTGCTACTCCCTCGGGCATCCTTGAACACAGACAAGGCAGTGCCCTGCTGTCCCTGTGCTGGCACCTGCACCTTCCTGGCCTTTAATCTGTTCTGATTTGTGATTTAACCGGCTCCCCCTGCCCTGACTGTCTCCCCATAGCAGCACCAGCACATCCTTGCCATTGGAACCTCTTCCTGGTGGGCTGATCTGTGCTGGCCTGCCTTGTTCCCCCTCTCCTCAGCAGGATGGGTCTCACGATGCAAAGCAATGGGGGCAGTGAAAGTAATGCCTGCCATGGGGATTCAGAGCTGACAGAGGTGAGGGGTGGGTTTGGGGAACACTGCCTGCCCCCCCCCAGTGGGGCTGAGCCCTGAAGGTGGATGGCCAGCAGTGATCCAGCCATATTTCTCTCTGCAAGACAGGCCACAGTGTCCTGGGGTGTCCCGGGTGCCAGAGCCGGCTGAATTAAAAAGTGATTGATTAGACAATTTCACCAAAAAGAAATAATATCCCTCAGCGGCTGTTAAGCACTAAACTACCCAACCCCTCTTTGGAAAGCCCAGCCAGAAGGTGCTTCCAGGCTGCTGCTTCCCTGCAGGTTTGTCCCTGGTGCACCCAGAGGCAAGGGGATGCTGCAGGAGCACTACAGGCCCCCCTTGGTCCTGGAGGGTCCTGCCTGCTCTGGGCTGCTTACACCCCAATCACCTCCTCTTCCAGCAGTGCCCAGGTTAGTGCCTGGCACCAGGAATGGGAGAAAACCTGTGCTTTTCCATCCTAATTAGCATGTAAAGATGATTATGCAAGTGCCACCATGGTGGCAGGGGACCTAGGCATTCACATGAGGCACCCAGGACAGCTTTGGCCCTACACTGGATGCTGACACCCAACCCCGGGGCCACCTCCCCTGGGAGCACCCTCAGCACCCCGTTTGCCCTGTCTCTCACTGTCCTCAGCCTCCTGCAGCAAAATCCTTCAATAAAACATGAAGCGGATCCATTTGGCCTCTGCTGAGTCACCAGGGACATCATTAATTAATTTAAAATGTGGGTTGGGGATTTTTGATATTTCCTTTTTGATTTTCCCTTTTCTGCTCCCTCTTGCTCTCACATCCCCAACGCCAGCTCAAGTTTGGTTGCAGCTGTGTGTGCTGGTTTCCTTGGGCCAGAAAGCCATGATTTGGGGGAAGTTCCCAAGGCCACACTGGAGCCTCCTGGGGACCAGCCTGTCACTCGCAGGGCCATCTGGGGCACATATGGGGAGAGCTGCTTGGGGCAAATGGGTGCTGTCTCCTGGGGCAGCCTGGCTGGATCCCCTCACTGTCAACTGGGTTTATTTATTTATGGCCTTTATTTATACACCAGCACCTCCCTCCCTCACCAGGAGGCTTGAAGGGGCTGCCAAAGCAATTAAGAGACAATTGCGAAGATAAATAAGTAAAGGGAATGAAAGCGCTGGCACCAGTGTGTGATGGCAGCCAGGCTGGGGGGATGGGGGACTGGCTGGATTTAACCCCAGACAGATGGGTGGAGGGACTGATGGACAGATGGATGGACAGACAGAGATTGCCAATGCTTTTGAGCCTGAAATACACGTGGCCAGGTCCTTCCTGACCTCCCCGGGGCTTTGCAGCCATCCCTGGGGTAGGGCTGGTTGTCCCCGAGCAGTCCTTGCCATCATCCCACTGTTACCAGACTCGGCTGCGTGCTGGCTGACAGCAACTCCAACAGCTGCTTTGAAATAGGAAAAAAAAATTATGTAGCTTTAGAGCAGCTTCTTGGGGAGTCGTTCATGGAGGCAGGCGATGCCAAACCAGCTGGGAAGAGGGGCTGAGCGTTGTCTTCTCCCTGGGACAGCCTGCCACGGGCGGCTTTGTCTAGTCCTGGCGCTGCTCTGGGATGGGGCTGGTACTGCCTGGCAAAGCCCTGGCTGCTGCCCGGGGCCCCCGAGGCTTCGGTTCCCACTTCCTGAAGACCCCCTCCCCTGCCCGGGGCTGCCTTTGAGTCACGGCCGCCTCTGCCCGAGCCCCAGCCCAGCAGGGAAAGGGCTGTGTCAGACGTACATCAAGAGAAGAATTAAACCTGGCTCATCTATCACACCTGATTTATGGCTCCATCAGCCCTCAGAAGGTGGGAGGAATTTTTCCCTTTCTCGTTCCCCACAGCACACCTTCCCGGTGCTGCTGTGCCAAGCAGGGCATCCCTACCAGGCTGCCGTTTGCAGCATCACTCACCCGAACCCATGGCCATCAGTGCCCAGCACCCCAAATCCCGAGCAGGGGGCAGGAACTCAGCCTCCAGTGCTCGGCTGCAGCCTCAGCGCAGTCTGACGGCTCCTAATTATCCCTCAGCGCAGTTTAATGAGTTGCCATTTTCCTTTGCCTTTCTGCCGCTGGTGGGATGAGCCTGTGCCGGGTCTCAGCAGTAACGGGACACGGACGGAGAGAGGGTGCACAGGACCACGAATATCCCCACGATGCAAAGGGCAGCCCCGAGCTCAGCATCGGAGGATGGAAGAAGGGTCCCCAGCCAGCTGAAAATGTCTCTTTAATGACCTGAACATGGCGTTTCGAGTCCCCTTGAATGAAACGAAACGTGACGGCAACACAGGCGGCAATGAGTTTGGCGTCCCCGATGCCAGCCCTGCCTGTGGGGAGAGCCCGAGCCAGCGTGTACCAGCCCCTGCCAGGCTCCTCCGACCCTCCCAAAGCGCACGGGACCCGCCGAGCCGCTTGGAGCATCCCACTGCCGACGGTGCAGGACCCCGGGAGAAAGGAGCCCGGCCGGGAGCCGCTGCCTGGCCCGTGGGGACACCCGGGCAAAGGGCAGGCAGAGGGGTGCGGGCACCCCCTTGTCCCCCCCCATCACACCTCCGACTCCAGGCTGGAGACCCGCCGCCAGGACCCGCCGGCGCAGGGACTCGCCACTCCGCGGGCCACCAGCGGGTCCCTCCTCTCCGTGCCCACCGCCCGCAGCAAGGCCAGCTCCCCGCGCCTCCCGCAGTCTCTGCAGCCGCCGTCCCAGCGCGCAGACCCCCGGCCGCAGGGGTGCAGCCCGGGGTGCTCCCGGGGCGGCGAGGACCCCCGCGAGAGGTGCCCCACGAAGAAGGGCAGGTTGGCGTAGGAGTTCATGCAGGCGTGGGGCGCGGCGGCGGTGGCACGGGGGTTCTGCCGGCAAGCCTCCCGGTAGGACGGCAGCCTGGTCACGGGCGAGCGCGGTGCCAGCCGGCCGGCGGCCTGCGGGCAGCGGGGGCTGCAGCCGTAGCCGGGCTCGGCTTCGGGGAACAGGTCGGGCACGTCGGCGCGGGCGGGCGGGCGAGTGGCACCGCAGCGCCGCAGCCCCCCGGGACGCCGCTTCTCGCCCCGCTCCCCGGGAGCCCTGGCCGAGCTCGCCCACCGGCTCAGCTTCTCCCGCTCCGCCTCCAGCCGAGCCGGCTCGCCCCTGGCTCTGCAAGTCCTGGTGACTTTCGGGAAGGCTCCGCGAGAGCAGGATGGAGGCAGGCTGCTCACATCCCGCTTTTTCTCCGCTGCCGAGAGCAGCCGGGGCAGTGTCCCCGAGCCCCCGTGTCCCCCGTCCCCCTGGAGCAGGGGGTTGTTTTGCAGCCGGTCCCCCCGTCCCGACGGCCGCTTGTGCTCCCTGTAGATGTCCGGCGGTGGGAGGTCCCTGGGGGACGTGGGGGGCGGGAGGGGAGCCCCGATATGGTTCCCCACCAGCACCTGCTCCCCATAATCCCCCCCTGCGGAAGTCTTCACTAGGAGGTGGGGGAATCCCGTGAGGGTTTCATCCCCTGCACAGCCACCCCGAAACTTCACGGGGTGTAGCAGGCGGGGGTACTCGTTTGCCCCTCTCCAGTTCTCCTCCCCGTGCAGCCGGCAGTCCACGGGGATGGGCTGGGGCAGCGGCAGCCCCAGGGGAGCACCCTTGGGAGTGTAGGCTCTCCCCATCCTCTCGGTGGGGTGCGGGCCAGAGGAGGGGGCCCGGTGTGCGCCGGTGCTGTTCTGCACCACGAGCTGGGGTGTCCTCAGGGAGAAGGTGGTCTGGAGGCGCTCGCTGTGGTTGCTCCAGTCCTCGATGGTGCGGGTGGCCTGCTCCAGGGAGCCGCCCACGCTGGCCGTCGTCACCATCTCCTTGGCCGCCTGCAGCATCTTCAGCACGTTCGCCTGGGCCGAGCTGGCTGTGACATCGGGTGTGGGTGCCCGCCCAGGGCTCCCCATGGTCTGCACCCCATTGAAGCAGCTGTAGATGCCCTGTGGGGAGAAGTGGGGGGACCCCCACCATCAGCAAGGTCAGTGGGGTCCTGCCCCTGAGCCCCACCCTGCTGAGCTGAGTTCATGCGGCTGAGGTGGCTTGACAGCACTGGTGTCCCCTCCCCAGCATCCTCAGCACTGCCAGGGAGAGTGACACCATCCTCCATCACCCGTTTCCCCAGGGATGCTAATACAGATGGCTAAGCCCTTTCCCCAACAGCTGGCTTTTCTCCACAAGAGCTCACATCAGCACAAACATCTCCAGTCCCTCCTGTGTGGGTCGAAGGGACAATGCCCACCAAACCATGCCCAGCCACGTGACACCGTGTGGGGACATTTGGGCCCCTCATCCTGGCAGCATCCCTCACCCTGCTGATGGCCAGGAGGAAGTCAAGCTTGTGGGACTTGGGGACGGAGTGACGCAGCTTCCAGTAGACGAGGTGCTCCCAGGCAAAGACCAGCAGGCTCAGCCCCATGGCCACCAGCAGCATGTAGAAAACCCCGGCCATGTTGTCGATGTCCAGCTTGCTGCTCATCACCTCGTTCTTCTCATTCTGGCAGATCCCCGACAGCCAAACTGTCTCCAGCTTCTGGGTCTCACCTGGGGCCGGACACACACAGGAGCGTGGGGGTGAAAATCTACCCACAGGAGTCATCTTCCCAAGCACATCCCTTGCTCATCCCCACCCCACTGTGGCTGGAGGAGGAGAAAGAGACCCCCGAGCCCCAGGAGGTGTAATAGCCTTGTTCTTGCTGCTGCCCTTGGCCTGAGAATCCCACCAGTCACTTGTCCTTCTCCAGGCCCTGCCTTTCTCTGTCTCCCACATGCCAGCCAGCTGTGCTTGCTGTCCCCTTCCCAGGCTTCTCTTTCTGACCCTTGGATTTTGTGCACAGCTATCTCCAAGATTTTACTACCCCAGAGGGAATTACTCACACCCCCCCACCACCACCAGCATCCAGCTGGAAAAATGCCACTGAATTTAATATCCCCTGAGAGGAGGTGGTGGAGAAACCCCTCAGTGGCATCCTGTGAGGAGCCATGGAGGCTGCACAAGTTTGGGGGACCAAAACCCTGCTCCCTGGATTAATTTGTAGGGTGGTTGTTGGGCGAGGATGGTGCACCCACCGTCTCCCAGGAACTGGAGCAGGGCCAGGTCAATGGCCCGCTTCCAGCGTGAGTCCTTCTGCAGGGCGATGCCGTAGCCCGTGGTGGCAAACACCTTCCCGCTGCCGATGGTCACCAGCTTGCAGCCCTCGTCCTTGCCCGCCATGTAGTTCAGCACCGCCGCGTCGTAGATGAAGGCGTCCAGCTTCCTGGGAGGAAGGGGGAGAGGGGGGTCTGAAAGCCCTTTTCTGGGAGGTTGTGCTTCTCTTGGGGGAGCTCCACCCCTTTCAGGCAGCTGTAGCCCATCGGAGGGGGTTGATCTTTGGGGGTCCCCGCCTTGTCTTGGAGAGCTGTAACCACACTTGGGGGGGAAGCACCCAACTTGGGGGGGCTGTATCCCATATGGGGGAGCCATATCCCATCTGGGGAGGGCTGCATCCCTTTTGAGGGGAGCTGTATGAAGCTGCACCCCATCTTCAACGGGTTGTATCCTGTTTGGGGGTCCCGTATGCCATGCAGGGAAGCTGCAGAGAGCCATATCCCATCTGGGAGAGCTGTACCCAGCCTGGGGGCCCCACATCTCACTTGTGGGGGCTTGTACCCCGGTTGAGGAGTCCCTACCCCACATGGAAGGTCGTGTACCCCATTCCAGGGAGCCGTAGTTCATTTGGGGATGCTGTATCCCATTCTGAGGAGCTGTACCCCAGCTCTAGGAGCCATACTCCATTTGGGGGAGCCATACTCCATTTGGGGGAACCATACCCTTTTTGGGGGAACCGTACCCCATTTTGAGGCTGGTGAGGGCATCCTCCACAGAGCGCTGGTTGTACTTCACCATGTGGGTGTGCATGTCGGGGTAGTTGCTGCGGATGTTCCTCTCGGTGCTGCCGTTGGGGACGGTGCCGAAGCGGAACGGGGGGTACTGCTCCTGCGGCTTCTGGAACTGCAGCGGGGAGCCCCAGGGAGTGGCATCACATGGCGTCCCTGTCATGTCCTCCCTCCCCACAGCCAACCCTCCACCCATCCAGCCGGCTGGCAGCGGTGTGCAGCAACCCCCACCTAAAAAAAAACTTACTATTTTTACGGATTTTTTAGGATTCCCACCCCAACCATCAGCCCCACCTTCCTGTCGCTCAGCCCCGACACGGTGTCGATGTACTGCTCCTGGATCATGAAGGCAGCCAGGTTGGCTGTGTAGCTGGCGAGGAAGATGACGGCAAAGAAGGCCCAGATGAGCACCATGATCTTGCTGGTGGTGCCCTTGGGGTTCTCGATGGGCACCGAGTTGTTGAAGACCAGAGCCCACAGCAGCCACACCGACTTGCCGATAGTGAAGGTGGGACCTCCTGGCCCTACGGGGACATGGGACAGAGGGGACAGCTGTCAGCTGGGCTGGGGATGTGTCCCCCCACCCAGCTCCCACCTCCCCAACTTACTCTTGCCACTGGTGAGGTTCTGGTTGTAGCCAACAGGGCTGAAATACTCGAACACGAAGACGGTGATGGCCACCACAGTGAGGCACATGACAAACATCATGACCCACACGGCCGGGCTGTAAGGCTCTGCAAGGCAAGTGGGGCTCTGTCAGCCCCCTGGGACACCCCCTGGGGACTCCCAGGAGCCCTCCCCAATGGATGGGGCTCATCCTCCTTAATATTGTCCTTCTTTGGAGAGGAGATGGGGACTGGCAGCACCATGGCCAAGCAGCTCCGCAGGGAATCAGGAGGGAAAGGGGATGCTGTGGGATGGGGGGATGCAGCCACGCTTCCCTGCCTAGGCAGAATCAGGCTCTCATCAACAGGGAGATGTTAACAAAATGCTGCCCATCTCCAGGGTCACTGGCAGGAGGGTTTCCCATGGGATTGCAGGTTCTCCCCCGTGATGGCTCAGGCCACAGCACTGTGCCTTCATCAGGCATGGGATCAGCCTCCCAACCCCAGTCAGCCCCTGTGAAAGCCCCCCGTGAGCTGGGGTGGGCAGTGAGCCCCCTGCCTGCCCAGGATGATCTGGGATGGAGCAGCAGGAGCAGTGGGGATGCATCCGAGCCATCAACATGCGGCTGCTGAAGTTCATTTGTCAGCACGTCCTTTGCTGTCAGGGAGGAGAGGCCTCCCCTGATGGGGATGCGGCTCGTTAGTGCAGAAGCAGAAGACACAGGGACTGCAGACCCCAGCCCTGCTAAACCAGGACAGGATGCTCCATCTGACCCCATGGCCAGTGAAGGTGACCCTACTTTGGGGGCAGGTCAGACCTGCAGCATCAGGGAGGGACAGGAGGGGGAGGATGTGCCCAGGCTGGTGCTGTCCCACCTCCCATGGCATCCCTGGCACCTGCACCCACCTACACCCTCCCACACAGGAGCCCATCTCCGGCTGAGCTGGGACATCCTGCTGTGCCCTTGCCGAGAGCCTCAAGCCCTGCCCGAGCACTCAGGCTGAATTTCCTGACGACCTTGGCCAGTCTCCTCCCCTTCCAAGGCTGCAGCTTTGCTGGTTTAAAACTCGTTAAATAAAACTTTTAGCACTGGCGATTTCCCGGCTTAACCACCGGTCCTGGTGATGGTGGCAGAGACGTGTCCCCACAGCAGGGCTCTGAGGTGGAAAATCCCCCCAGCACCCTGTCCTCCCTCCTCCACACAAAAAAATGAAGAGGAGAAAACCACTGAGCCCAGCCTCCACCTCCCAGCCTCCATCTCCATAATAAAAGGATTATTCAGGCAGGGAAGGAGGAAGCCCCAAAGCCGGCAGCACAATCTCTTTTCCTTATGACTTAGGATTTTTTTTTTCTTTTCTTAAAAGTTATTAAAACTGAACAATATTTCCAGTTTGCATTTGTGGGAAGCGTGGGATGAACCTGCAGACAGACAGGGGCACACACAGCTCACCCAGGAAGGCGGAGGGGGAGACAGTCCCATTGCTTCTGGCCACCATGACGCTGATTCCCGTCTCCACGAAGGGCACGGAGAAGTCCACGATCTCAGAGCGCTCCTCGTTGATGGTGAGGGAGCCGATGGCCATGTCTGCACGCTTGTAGTACACCTGGAGAAGGGGCAGATGGGCTCGGGATGGGCAGAGGGACAGTCAGAGGGACCCAGATCACCTTCCCCAGGCATTCCCTCATCTCCACCTCCAACCTTAATTTTTGCCTTTTTAAAAAAAAATATTAGCTTTTTAAGCGACCAGTGGCACAAACACAACCTGCTGTGGGGTTGTAAATGTTCGTCTGACTCCTCCTTCGAGGAGGAGCTCATGCCAAGCTCTCCCCTGCGCAGAGTCCCACTACAGACAGCCTGATCCCACCTCCATCGGGAAAGCCCCAGGTCAGGGATGAGTCAGGGTCAGAGGTGGGGGGTCCAAGCCATGCCCAGCCCTACCTCACCAATCATGCCATTCCAGACCCCACGGACGATCTTGCCGTGTTTGCCATTGGTCACTAAGTAGAGGTCATAGGAGAACTTCACTGCCTTGGCCAGCTTCTTCAGGATGTCGATGCAGAAGCCCTTGCAGCACAGCTTGGTGTAGGGATCCACGAGGCCATCGCCACTGGAACCACACCGGGAAAAGGGGGTTAGACCAATCAAAGATGCTTTGAGCACCCTGATGCCCCCCCCTGGCCCCCCACATGCCTGGGAAACAGTGGCCAGAATTTCCGAGCTGCCTCCCCCTGCTCACCTGTGGGAGGAGTTGGTCTGCTTGCGGCAGGGCACCGTGTTGCGCACGCAGACCCCCGTGCTGGGGTCCGTGTTCTCCACGATGACAAAGGGTCTCTCCTCCAGCGTGGCCACTGTCAGGTGCCGGTTATCGACCACAGGCTGCATGTAGGAGCCGTAGCGGGGCCACACCGGGTACTTCATGTGGATGATGCCTTTCTCCCACTTGCCCACCTGCCCACGAGGGAGAGAACACAGTCACCCTGGCGAGGGGCTGTGGGGGTCACACAGGGTCCCGTGTCCATCCTCACCATACCCTGGTGATGCCCATCTCAGCATCTCTTTCCCCACACGGCCATGGAACACAGTGTTTCCTCCTGGGCCCCAAGCACCACATTTGGGTGAGCACAAACCTGGCCAAACTTCACACAAAATACTTTCAGACTACCAAAAAAAACCCCCCTCCGTGCAGCTTGTTTCAGGTCTAGGTGTTTGGCTGCTGTTCTCCAAAGGTGGGCAGCTGCATTTTTGCCTTTTTTTGGAACTTATCAAAGAAACTGCAGGAAAAAACTGACAGTTCTTGGCAGAGCTTTCGTGCCCATCGTTGCCACAAAGGCCCACCATGGGTACTTTTGAGTACCAGCCATGGGTTTTGCATGGGACAACCCACCCCAGGGTGGGACCTCAGCCTGTGCATGACCCCAGGCTCACCCTTCCCAGCCACCCCACAGTGCCTGTCCCGGGGGGCCTGGGGGTCCTACCATCTCCCAGAGCCGGTGCTGGTTGAGTGTGATCACCACCATGGTGGGCCTGACCAGGTAGCCACCTTCATTGAAGGAGAAGTCCCTGTGCTCCCACGTCACATTGAGGAGGTGCCTGGTGGGACACAGAGCCCGTAAGCCCCTGTCTGTGCAGCCCACCCACGTACAGCCCTCCTCCTTCTCCTCCTCCTCTTCCTCCAGCTTCAGCTGAGCTGCCACAGGTCTCATGGAGAGATGTGGGGCTGAGAGTTGGGGACCAGATTTAGCCCCTACTCAAGGGGCAGAGAGGAGCTGGAGAAAGCTCTGCCAGCAAGGAGGCACTGAGGATGGCCCCCTGCAGGGCTGAGGGTGCACAGGCTGCCACAGCCACCCTGAGATGCAACCTCTGCACTGCAAAGCAGAGCTGCGAAACCCCCTGAGCCTCCCGAGGGTCCCGAGCTGCAGAGAAGCATGAGAAAAGGCTGTGGAGATACTCCAGGAGAAAGCCAGCCAAGAGGCATGAACCACCAGCTGCAGCCCACAGCCAGCATCACCCCCTCTGCCCACCAGCTCCATCCCCCTCCTCCCCTGCCCCTTCCCTCTCCATTTCCCCATTCCCTGCATTTCATACCCATCCCAGGGGGTCCCCGAGCCTCACCGGTAGAAGCTTGCGTTGGTGGCAGTGGCCCTGGGGGGGGTCCAGCAGTCCCGCCCCACCTCCGGGAGGTAGCCATGGGCACGGAAGAAGCTGGCTGCCCCCATGGCAATGATGGCCACCCCGTCCCGCACCTTCTGCCGCAGGCTCAGCTTCCAGCTCTCCGTCACCACGCTGATGAGGCCGACGGGGAAGGAGGCGGGTGGCACCTCCATGTTGCCCACTGTCAGGCTGGGCACGATCCAGACGTATCCTGGCCCCACAAGGCCGGCTTGTTCTGCCATGGAGAAGAGGTACTCAGCCTCCTCCCGTGAGCAGTACACAATGAGGACCTGGGCATCGATCTGCCGCAGGAGCCGCTGCGTCCTGGAGCTGCTCTGCTCCTGGCTCATCTCAAAGGTGAGCACCTCCTGCAGCTCCCAGCCAAAGTAGCTGGCATCCGTGAAGGAGCGGATGACATCCAGGAAGATGTTGTAGCCCGGGTAGAGGCTGGTGATGACAGCGAAGGAGCCCCAGTCGTATTCCTCCAGCACCTTGAAGATCACCTGGATTTGCTGCTCGATGGAGACACCCAACTGCAGGAAAGCTGATCCGGGCTCCTGTGGGAGGAGAAGGGGTCAGGGGCTGCACTGGCACTGTGATCCTGTTCGAGTGCGCCATTAACTGGTGTGGTCCGTGGGCCGGAGACACCCAAAATGGGACTCATCCACCTCCAAGGAAGCTCATCCCACGTAAAGGTTCAAGTCCTGAGGCTTCACATCTGTTTCTCAGCTTATTAAACAAAAATTCATCCATCCTCCAAAGGAGATCAGCAATTTCTCCTTAAACCAGGAGAAGAAGGTGGGCAAGAGCTCTGCCAGGAGCATAAATCCCATCCCGGCTCCGACTCACTACCTGCAGCCGGAGCCTGTGTGGCTCCTTCCCTCCCACCCCACCTCCCCGGCCATCTGGCCTCTCATTAGCAAACCTTAATTGATCTGATTCTGTCTTAAATGATTCAGCGAATGGCATTTGCCGAAGGTCACGTGCAGGCAGCAGGGTTTTGCCACCCAGACCCCCTCCACCTCCAGAGAAGTAGTTTGGGGTGAGCCCCAGGGGGTCACAGACAGAAAGCAGGAGCTGTTGGAGACTTTGGATCTGTGGGAGGAGGAGGTCGAGCCTTCAGACAGGTCCCTCCACTGAGCCCAAAATACCCAAACCCTGGAGAAAGCTGCAGAAAAACACACAGACCACAGCAAACCATGGCTATTTTTCAGTTGCTCAGGCTCCATTTGAGCCCTCTGCCCCCACACAAGTCCACTGCACCCACCCAAGCCCACTGCACCCACAGCCACCCACCCACAGTGAGCAGCAGCTCAAGGTGGTCCAGGAGCACCAGTGGGTGCAGGCAGGGATGCAAAGGTGCCATCCAGCAGGGTTGGACCCCAAGCCACTGTGCAAGCAGAGCATAAAAGCCATGCCTGAGGAGGAGCAGGGTCCCTAGCCACGGGGAAGAGCAATCACTGAGACCCCTCCAGTGCCCAGGCTGGGCAGGGTGGGACAAGCAGCCACAAGGAGATAACCCAAATCTCTTTGCCACAGCCCATCACCACATGCCCAGCACCCTCCAGCCTGCCTCCAGCTCTCCCTGCCACCAGTGCTTCCAAGCAGGCAGGTGACAGTGACTGACAGTGTCTGATGCCAGCGAGAAGCAGAGAAGCCAAAAATCCTGTTTTGGGTGTGGTGCACCTGAGATTGCTGCCACAGCCAAGCGAGGCTCCTCCATGCTGCCCACCCGGCCATTTCAGGGCTGGATCCAGCCCCGGCAGGGCAGGATGAGGATGAGGTTGTGACAACCCTGCCATTGCCCCAATAGTTCCAGTGCCACCAGCCCAGCACTCCATGGTGGGCACAGCCTGGAGGGGATGGGACACAGCACACCAGGGAAGGTCCCTCCAGGGGCCACTGAGGTCCTCTCCCTTGTCCCATCAACAGAGTCCCTCCTGAAGTCCCCACTATATCCCACCACCCCTTGGCCACACTGCCACAGCCACTGCCTACTCCTGCCCGTGATCCCACACTCCACAGCACAGCAGCTCCTCTGCCCTCCAGCATTCCATATCCTTTAGCTACCCCTCTCTAAAAACACCTCATTTCTCTCATCCCCCCTGGAAATAACCCCCAGTGAGTGCCTCACCTTTGGGGTCAGGACCACTGCAGACCCCCCGCTGATGCTGATGACGGGGACCTGGGTCTGGGAGGAGATGAAGTCAAGGATCTGGGCCACGGCCTCCGTGCCCACGTTGTCCTCGAAGACGATGCCGTGGATCTTGTGGCTGGCGAGGATGTCGCAGATCTGGGTGAGGAGGGTGCTGGGGTTGGTGTTGTTGACGACGACGGTGATGGGGTGGATTTCCAGGGGCATGTCCAGGAAGCTCTGGGGGCTCAGGCGGGAGCGGATGTGCAGGGGGTAGGACGTGCCCCCAAACACCACGGCCACGTTGACCACCGGCTCCTCGGGGCCCGGCAGCAGGAGGTCCGTGAAGGCAGCCGAGCAGCCCAGCACCATCGACAGTAGCAGAGTGTGTGCCGGCGCTCTGCCCATGTCCACCGCCGCGTCCCTGCCGGCACAGCACACAGCCCCTCGCATCCAGCCGCCCACCAGGACCCCCACCCCACTCACCCCAGCCCTCCTCACTGCCCTGGGGCATCACCAGTGTGTGTTGACCCCAAAGAAAGAGGGGACTCTCGTCCTTTGGATGCTGGGTGTGGTGAAGGAATGACCACAGGGTTGTACTCACCACCCACTGTACACCCCAGTGTCATGTGCCTTGTCTCCAGTCCTATCAACCACTAAGCCTTCACAGACAGTCCCCTCTTCCCACTGCTACCCCCTCCCCATCCCACTACCACCGTCCCCCTCCCATTGCCCTCCCACCCCATCCAAAAGCCACCACTGCCACAATGGTCCATGTTATCCCTTCAGCCAGGGACAGGGACAGCAGCAAGAGGTGACAGGAGGGGCTAGCAGTTCCCTGGTGCCTCTGTCTGCAGTGGACAGCCACGTTTAATATTTAAAGGCTTTGCCCTTGAGGGAGGGTTCAGCTCTTCACCCCCCATGTTGAGATTTTGCAAACCACACAGTCACAGGGGCAGTCGGTCCCCTGCCTGTCCCCCTGCCTGTCCCTCACCCATCACGCTACCTCAGCCCCTTCTCTGACACAAAATCCCAAACAAAGCACCCGTCTGGCTTCTTATTTCCAAGTTTACTCCCTAAACAGCATCCTTCAGCTTTCCTCCTTCCTGCCTTTACCCCCGGTGTGTGTCCCCTGCTGGCACTGCCCACCTGGCTGGGACACTCACTGCACTGCGTCTCTACCGGCTGCACCCCAAATCCAGGCTCTCAGGGGCTCTGTGGGCACATCTTCCCTGCCAGGTCCCCAATTCCCCACTGCCACTGGGTGCCCATGCTGCAGCAGGTGGGGTGACAATCCCCCGAGGAGGGGGCAAATCCCTGCCTACAGCGATGCACCCCCATGCTGGAGCTCACCCCTTCTTCAGAGCCTGTTGGCAAAATCAACCCACAGCCAGGGGCATTCAAGCCCCTCTGAGCCTCATTGTCCCCAGGGCCATCATCCCAGTGCCACACTGGGCAGCGGGGAGGGGGACGAGCAGCCCTGCGCGGTGGCACCAGCCACGCGCCGGTGTCACTCCATGCAGCAAGGTGCCAGCTGGTGCTCGGAAACGTCGCTTGCAATTAAAAGCTGCTGTTGCTTAACGTGTCCCCAGCACAGCCAGAGGAGCCTCTTGCTGAGTGGGTCCTGGATGGTTTTGGGGTCTGGGCTGCCCCGGGGAGCTGCAACCCAACATCCCACTGTGCCGCAGTGACGGACAAACCCTCGGCACGCTGCGAAAATGCTGCCGGCATGTTGGACTGAAAATGCAGGAAATAAACCCAAGGGCTGCCTGGCTGGGCACCTTGCAAGAGCTGCTTGGTGTGGATTTGAGCACCTCTGGAGAGACAGGGAACACAAACCCCACACTTCTCTCCTGGATCCCATGGGAAGGCTCAGGCACCTGTCTGGGCACTGATGCTCACCGGGCAGCATCTCTCTCAGCCAGATCTGAGTTTCAGCAGGGGATCATCCACCCCCAGCACCCATCTGGGGGGTTCACTGCATCCCCCACCCCACCGCACATCGCAGCCGGCCGAGCCGCAGGAGCCACGACGCCACACCGATGGCTGCAGCCAGGGCCCCTTGGCCAGAGAGGGCAGCAGGTGAGTCATGCCATGCTGGCAGCGTCCCACGCTCTGGCATGGCCAGCTCAGTGGCGGGGCAGCCTGCACTGCCTGCTCCTCACTGCGAATTCCCAAGTATTTTTAGTCCCATGATAAATAATTCATCGGGAATCCGGCATCAGCTACCCGAGCAGAGAGGAAGAGGAGCAACACACCACCCAAAACAAACAGAACCACTCTCGCAGCAGCACTGCTCGTCTGAGCCGTCCTCAAGGACATTTAAATATACTCTGGGCCCTCATGGTGATTGATTGGGTTTGCTTGTGCCAGTCGTGGCACCTCACCCATCCCAGGCCCGTATCCTCCTCTTCCTGAACACAGCTCTTCCCCATGCTCAGGAACCTCTTCTAGCACCAAATAATCCAGGCAGAGACCAGCAAACGCCTCTTGTGATGCCAAGCTCTGTCACCAAAGGGGTTGCCCCGCTCCTGGCTGTGACTGGGGACAGGTTTGAGGGATCCGGTTCCCCATGGACCGAGCAGCAGGTGGAAAGCATCCCCATCCCTCACAGCCAGAGCACAATGGCAGCGGCAGAGGGGAGGTGGGCATGGGCACATCACATCTTTCAGCCAGTGCTGAGGCAACCAGAGGAATGAATTTCCATCCTTCCCAGGAGTCCGGTGCCACCATCCAGAGCCAGGCTGCTCTCCACAGCCCTTGGCAGACATGGAGGAGGATGGCGGCGTTCAGGGCCAGAGAGCCCGTGGCTGGCAAGGGCTCCATGCACAGGTCGGAGCCAGGGCTGCTCCAAAATGGCCGGATTTGGGAAGGAAAGGTCAGCCAGCTCCTCCAGCCCAGCCAACACCGTTTGTTTCCAGCTTGTTTTTTCTACGACTGAGCTAGAGGGGTGCAGGAATATGTGGGGTTTTGGGGGGGATGGCAGATTGCAGAAAAGTAGCGGAGGCTGAGGAAGAAACTGAGCCCACCCCTGAGCTACTGCCAAAGCTGGGGCTGTTCTTGGGCTCAGCACGACATAGCAAAGCCCCCATGGACTTTAAAGAAAATCTGCATTTTCCAACCCCTTGTAGCAAGCACTGTGGAATTGCTCCCTTGGGAAAAGACCTTCCCAAAAGAGCGGTTTTCCAGCTGGGTGAAGGGCCAGTGGTCAGGCTGGGGTGGGAGGAAGGTGGCCATGGCCAGGAGCCTTGGCAAGGCAATGCCACCTCCTGGCAGCCTCCCCTGGGACCAGAGGACACCACAGAGCTGCTCAGTGGCTTCGGCACTTGTTTTCTGTTGCTTTGGGGCAGTTTTGAGCAGGTTAACCCTCTTCCTAGGCACACCTTCCTGGTGCAACAAACTCATGGAAACCTCCTGCTAAAAGCACAATCAAGCCCTTACCTCTCCCCAGCCCCTGAAATGTCATTTTAATGCAACAGGGAAAGTTTGCTCCTAATTTTAAATCTCTTTTTTGCCCTCCCTCCCTTCCCTGGTCTGAGAGGGGAAATGCTCATGTAGATATTTTGACCTCAGGAAAGGCAGAAATAAAATCCCGAAATGCAAAATATCACTGAGGAAAGAGAAACCTTATCCCCCCAAAAAGAGCCTCCGAGCCTGAAATGAGAGGGAAAGCACAGCCTGCGCCAGGGAATGGGGAACTGCTGCTGGTGGACGGAAAGGACAGAGCGAACCCGAACCTGGCGGGAGCCACGCGGGGAGGGGAGGGGGCACAAGGGAGGGCACCGGGACGTGCCAAGGCTTGTCATTGCCCCCATGGGGACATCCCTGTGGAGCAAGAAGACCCCGATGGAGCCCCCCGGAAGGACAGAAAGCAGCAAAACCTCCCCAAAGCCAACTCGTCACTGTCCCTGTCCCCATGCAGGAAGGGGATGACTCGGGAGGGAGAAGCACTGGCAGCCCCGGCAAGCACCGTCTCCTTTCAACCTTCATCCTCCACCAGCCAGCATCACCCTCCTCTTCCTCATCACCCTCCTCTTCCTCGCCCGCACCTCCAACAGCAACAGTTGCGGGCCGGGGGCTGCGGGCCGGGGCGATGGCGAGGGCCCCGCACACGCACGCACCCAAACGCAGCTTAAAAAGGTCGAATATGGATTAACCAAAAATAAACGCCAAGTGTCCTGCCTGCCGCTGGGTTACGCAAGGTGGCGGGGGGGGACACAGGGCTGGTGGCACCCAGGGAGGTCTCCTCAATTTTTCCTGCCTCCCACTCCCCCAGAAACCCCCCAGCACGGCGCCCAGGATTAAGGCTCATTTCCGTCCCGTGCCCGGGATGAGGAGCGGGAGCTCTGGGGATGCGGGGGGATGCTGAGGCAGGGGGAGATGACCAAGGCAACCCCCCGCCAAAAAAATCAACGACCCCCACCCCATCCCTAAAAGTTGCTGGCGGCGGTGGCGGGGCGACAGCGGAGTCCGTCGGGCCCCGGTTGCCCCCAGCCCGCCCGGTACTTACGGGACCGCCGCTGCTCGGTGCCTACATGCCCCGCGGCTCCGGCGGGGCTCGTCCCACCGGGGGCTCTGCTCTTCTCAACCCTCTTCTGCTGCGGGGCAGCCTCCCGGGGCGGGCTCGGCCCCCGCCGCGGCTGGCGGGGGGCTCCGGCGGCCGCCGTCGGTCCCGGCTCGTCCTTGGCGGCGGCGGCGGCGGCTCTGCAGCGGCGGCTGGAGGCAGGGACGGGAGCGGGGGAAGGAGGGAGCGGGCGCGGAGCGGGTGTGCACGGGGGGGGGCCCGGTGGCAGCAGGTGTCTCGGCGACCTCCGGGCTCCGGCAGCCATCTCCCCCCGCCCCGGGACCGGCGGGGCTGCCCGGGCGGGACGGCCGGGAGGAGCGCGGGGGAGGGATGCGGGGATGGAGGCTGGGGGGGGCCCGGGGGCGGTGGAAGGACAGGACGTGTGTCCTCCCGCCTCGCCGCAACTTCGGGGCTGGCCGCCAGCCCCGGGGGAAAGGGAGGGGGGGAACGGGGGACGGGCAGCCCTCCCTCCCGAAACCGGCCCGCCTCCCCTGGCAGCGGGGCCAGCCCCAGCGCTGGAGAGGGCAGAGGAGAAGAGACCCTCTTCTTTCGCCCCTCTCCTCCTTCTCGAGGAGGGAAAACCCATGGGAAAACGACAGAGTCCCCCTCCCCGGGCACTGCCCGTCCCCAGCCCCAAGGAGGGCTGGAGAAGTGCGGTTGGACTCATTCCCTCCCACCAGCATCTTCCATCGCTTTGCTGACTGAACTGGTGGGCACTGGCCAGGTGCCCACCCTGTGCCCCCCAGACAGTGCAGGGCAGCTGAAGGGTCCCCATCGGTCACAGGGAGGGGGGTTGACACGGAGCAAAGCCCCCGCAGGCAGCAGCATCCTCCAGCTGTTGCCAGGGCCAGTATTAAAGCATCAGCTGATCCCGCAGCACTGGTTTAGAGCAAGCCACACTGGGGAGGGGGGGAGAAGGGGGAGATCCAGAAAAGGAGGGGGGGAGACAGGCAGAGGCCCTGCTGGGGTCCCCTTGTCCCTGGCCGGGTGCCCACTCTGCCCCAAAACGAGCCGGTGGCTGCAGCAGAGGGACCACGGTTCCAGCAGGAGGTGGCAGGGGTTAGAGCCCAATTCAGGCCTCACCAGGGGGGCAGCTGCTCCGAAACCTCCCAATGTCCTGGCTCAGAGCCACTGAAATGCTAGGCATCACCCGGAGAGCACCTGCCCACTCCGACAGAGCTGGGTGCCAGCAGCATGTGCCCAGGTGCTGCCCTTCTGCCTTCCCCGGGGGCTGATGCCTGGCTTGGGGACAGGACCACCCATAAGGGCTGCTGGGTGGCTGCCACCCAACCTGGCACCTCAGCCACCTGCAACAGCATCCGTGTGGCTGCTGGCCCTGGAAAGGCCATTTTCAGAGAGATTTCAGCCTGCCTAAAAACATGCTGTCTGTGGTTAGGCACGAGCTGCCTCCCCTCACCATCCCTGGTCCCTGAGGCAGCCTGGCCGCCTGCTTCCCAGGTGCTGTGGGTGCCCTCGGGGCACCTTGGGGGTGGAAGAGATGCCAAAAAAAACGAGGAAAGGGGAAAATGTATTTAGGGCTATATTTTAATCCCTGTTAAAGTAGCACCCGCTCTCTCTGCAGAAGAGCTCAGCCAAATCTCCAAGGCTGCTGCAGTGCAGGGGCTCGGGGCGATGGGGGATGCAGGATCCTACAGCCCTGTCTTGGATACCTGCTCCCTCAGCCTCAGGCTGCCCACCACTGCCTCTGTCTCCACCAAGGAGAGATCTAAGGGTTGGCAACAGGTCCTCCATGCCACATATTCTTCTCCCAGGACAACAAAAGGGCCAATCTTGGGGTTCACATTGAAAAGCGGGGGACAAGCATTGGAGGGCAAGGACTGGTGGTGACACACATGCCAGGCCCCCTAGCCTGCCAATTCCTCTGCACGGGGAATCAGCTAAAGCCTTGCCAGTGGCTCACAGTGAGCGAGCTTCTGCACTGAGAGCCCGACCCCAGGTTTGCAGTTTCACTGGCAAAGTCCTTCAGTGTCTTAAAAACCAAAACCCACAACATTTTTCTGAGGTAAAATGCAGCAAATCCCCAGATCCAACCTGCTGCTGGGTCTGGGCCACCAGACACCATGCAGCTTGTGGGGGCTGTTCTGCAGTCATCCAAATACCTTATTTGTGCATTTAAACACCTAAAGTCCTTTTTACATTTAAAAAAGTAGATACCGTGATGGCTACAAAGGTCCAGTTTGAAACAGAAGCACCGATGGCACCTCAAGATGAAACCCACAACCCCAGGAGATGCAACTGGACTTTTCCTCTGACTTCCCCAGCCCCTCAGTACCACCCTCTCCAGGGATGCTGTGCCCTCTTTGCCCGGCTTTCTGGGCTGGATGGAGATAACACGGGCACAAAGTTGCCTTTCCCATCTTCATCCTCCTCCTTCCCACGGCTGCAGTAGTGCCCCAGGGAGGGACCCTCAGCATATCCCAGCTGGTCCCTCAAACACAGCACAGCCCCGACCAAAGGGAGCTCAGCCAGCTTCTCCATCGCCTCGTTACCTTTCCCTGGCATCTTCTCTTGCAGGAGGCTCTGTGAGCAGGTTGATAAACGCAAGGCGCTGCGCTCCGACAGCTCCTGGTGTGCAGCCACCTCCTGCAGGGAAGAGCCTGCTGGCAGCCAGGCCAGGGGAGCGAGGGGGGTGTGGAAGGGCCGTGTTGGGAGCCTGATGTTAGTCCAGCTTTGCACAAACCCATCCAGGCCAACACCAGCCCTGCAGGGCGTGCCCCAACGTCAGCCTCCTGTTTGTAGGAGAAAAATCAGCTGAGGGTTTTTAACCCACGTGCATCCTAAACTAGGACTTTGGGAAGGAGAGGACCTGCATCTGTGCACTGCCAGCACAAATCCAGAGCTGTCCCTGGAAAGGCAGGGTGGCATCTGGGTGACACAGCCTGCTTGGTCTGTTCCCACAGGCACCTGCATCTCGATAATGGCATCTGACGTCAGACAGGACAAACACAGCACCAGGCCCTCAGGTCCCTCTGCCAGAGCTGAGTCTTGCAGGTGACACTTGCGACTCCTGAGATTTGGCTTACACCCATTCCTATTCCTGTACTAGTCTTGCATCCATCCCTGTCCTGTCTGTTGATTGCTAACCTCCTCTTCCCAAGAAGTCTGGCCAAAAATCATGAAGGTCTGAGCCCAGCTGCTCCTACTTCTGGGCACCCACCTGTCCCTCTGGGTCTCACTTAAGAAGTAAACACAGGTGTAGATCACCTTCTCCCACTCTGTGACTCCCAGGGCCACCCCACCATCCCCACCTCCCCTGTCTCCTCCATCCCATGGGGAATTCAGGAATTTGGTGCTTAAACAACCACACAGAGCTGGCCCGTATCTTGGATCCCAGCAGCCATAAAAGCAATCGAGGCACAGAGCAGAGCAGGGAGAAGGGTAGGACAGAGACCACGGGGATGGTGCTATGGGTAGTACGTGCCTGGCACAGATCAGGCACAGCTCCAGTCTGGCACAGCTCCGCTCTGCTGCCACCATGTCCTACCCTCAGAGTAATTAAGGAACAAAAATAAACAGGAATGGTTTCATCCCTGCAGGGATAATTCTTCCCCTTGGGGTGATGTGTGCCTGCAGGGCTGCCCCAGAGGTTGGGGATGAGGCAGACAAAGCTGCTGGAAATGGAAATTTCCCAAGAAGGGAGGAAGTTGCTTCTTTCCATCGCCCTCCAACAACTTTATTTGCTGCCATCATATCCCTAAATAACTCCTGGAAGTAGCTGCTGGGAGTTTACATCTCCTTCACCTCTGCTCCTCTCTTGACCTTGGGCTCATGCAGCCCCAATTTCCAAAGTAATTAATCCCAAGCAGAGGGAAAACCTCTGGACTTACAGCACCACTGCCTGACCCAGCACAATCCTCTGACCACCAGCCAGACTTTGATGAGTGCAGAAGGTTGGATCTCCAAGACTTGGAGTGGAAACCATAAGCCTCTGGTGGATCTGGAGCCAAGGATGCTACTTGGGGTGAAAGGGTGATGTTATGTCAGGAGGGAAGTGGCTCCCTGGGCACAGTAGGGCTCGTAACCCACTCCAGTGACCCAGAGGTTGGTACCTCAACCTGTTCTCCATCCCTGCCTGAGGCTGGGGATGGATCTGGAGGGAAGAGCACATGAAGTGTGAGAAGACATGCCCGGGAGAGCAAGTGGCGAGGGTGGGCAGAGGCAGGGGCCGATGCCGTGCTCAGCCAACACGCTGAAGTCAGCACTCTCCGGAGCCATCTGTTCCCGGCGAAGCCCCGGCGCAGACGGACTCGCCCCGGCCCCCGGCAGCGGGTGCCGCAATTCGGTGATTCATGCGGCGAGGGGACGGCGTAAAGCCGGACATCGCCTCTGCGCCGCTCCGGCTCCGGGGACGGGGCTGGAAAATCGTGTATTAGGCACGCTGGGGAAAAGCCTTTTCAACCATTTTTCTGGTCGCGTGAGCTGGCTTTTAAACAGTAACACAGCTCCTCACTGCCGGGCCAGAGATCCAACTCAAGCTGGTTTTTCCCTTATTCCAGAGCACAGGAAATCTCCCACTTCATGGACTCTGAACGATCGTTGGAAAAGGCCAAGTTCATCAAGCAGCCTACTAGCAAAGCCAGCGGGAGCTCTGCACTTGTCTTCTGGGAGTAATTGGAAAATGCAGCATCAACAGGAACTTCTGGGGTGTCTCAGACCTGTCTCCCCAGGATTACAAGTCTCAGGGCAGCGAAGAGTCTTCAGACCAGGGAAACCGAGGCACAGCAGCGCAAAGCAGCAAGAGGAGGTTGCAAAGACCCAACTGAACCTGTGCCATCACCCCGGTGATGATGAGTTGTCTGCCCCATATCCAGCCTGGCTGCCTTGCAGAGCAGCACACAGACAGCAAGGAGAATGTGGGGCAGGGAGCCACAGGGAAGGACCGTGCAGCCACGTCCAGCCACTCTCGAGGCCATCACTCACCAGATGCTGACCTCCACCAGCTTTGTGCAGCCTCATTAAAGCTAAGCTGAGCCATAACTCATCCAAGCAGGGCAGTCCACGTGAAGAGCTGGCAGTGACAACTTCCAGCATTTTAGGCCTCTTTCCAACAGGAGTCGAGTGTCACTCAGCTCCTTACCTGCGTCGGAAAACGGCCTTGGAGCTGCTCCTCTGGCAGCTCAGGAGAGCAGAGGGCAAGGGGGTGGCTGCCTGGCAGGGGTGCCCCCCTCTCCCCTCAGACCACCGCGGTGGGGACAGACCTGGAGCAAACACGAGGTTATTCATGCCTAAAAGCAGAACCCGAATGAGAACGGGAGCCTGCGAGGACCACCCACCCGCCCGACTGCCCGGAGCCCGGGGAGGCAGCAGGAGAGCTGGGACGCTCCAGCCCCAGAGATGCCAGGTCACCCCTCCATCCCCGCTCAGCCTCTCCACTCCCCGGTACGGCCTCCCAGCGCCACCTAACGACACGGGCCGGGGACAAGGACCTTCCCGGCAAAACCGGACACATCCCGGTCTCTCTCTCGAAGGATGGAAAGCAGGGGCAGGGATGGGGAGGCAGGAGGCAGCGGGACACATGGCTGCGGCCTGGGGGCACAGGCAGCAGAGGAAGGGGGAGCTGGAGGTATTGAATAAGGATTGACATGATCGCAGTGATCCCTCCTCTGCCCATGAGGCTCAGTCCCCCATCCCTGCCCTTCACTGACCTTCATCATCCCATGGCTTTCCCACAGATCAGCATTAACCCCAGGGCCTTGGCCAAGTTCAGGGTTGAGCAAGGTCACTGAGCTCAGCAAGGACAGACGCTCCCCTTAATCTGTTATCACAGCCCAAAAACTACCCTGAAGCATCCTCAGTTTGGGAGCAGCCGCTCGCTCTGCTCAGCAGGAGCACAGTGGCCTTTACCACAGCTACAAAAGTACCCTGCATCAACATTCAAGGTGACGTGGAAGAAAACCCTCGGGAAGAGCCAGCTCATCTCTTCCCAAACCCTTCAGATTTGATGAAGCCACAACAACCCCTTCACCATCACATTTCAACCCAAATGGCTGCTCCCTGCCCTGGGTGCAGCCTCCTCACCTCCACACCCCCTTCCCAAAGCTCTGATTCACCTCAAAACCCAGAGCTGATGTAATCTCCCGCTCAAGAGTTCAGCATTAAGGCTGCATCAGCCATGAGACGTAACGAGAGCCACATCACACAAGCAGCTGCTCCACAAAAGCTTTATTGCTCGTTTGCCTACGAGTTCCCAGTATCACATTTCCCGAGTTTCTTAATGAGCTTGCAAATGAGATTTAAATAGAAAAGGATAGGAGAAAAAGAGGCAAAAATAGAAGTCAGAGACCTCCCTTCCTTAAGGCTGGGACAGCAATGGGGTGGGAATACAGTGCCCTGTGGGCAAGTCCTCTGCCATGGGAGAGGGCTGGGCTGAGATGGAGGTTGAGTGTGGACAAACCACCGTTGGCTGCCCTGGCTCAATTTTCCCTCTGCCTCCACCACAGAGCCACTGCTGCTGTCATCACTTACACAGGTCAGAGAGGAGGGGTTGCAATCCTGCAGCACTCTGGCAGGGAGCACGGGGGGGTTGGGGACAGCCAGGCAAGGGGGCCCCGCTGACGCTGCCCCTGCGCCACGGATAAAGAGGAGATTACAGCTCACGGCTTGTAATCTGGCTTAAAACCTGACACCGTCACCGTAGTCAATCTGGGCTAAGAGAAGCATTTAATAAGCTTCAAAACACACAGGCCAAAAAAATAACCCCACCAGTGAATAGAGTGAAAGGGCTCAAGGCACTGCTTGCACCAGTCAGCACTGGCAGGTACTGATGGACACAGGATCCCTCATGATCCGGAACAAGGCAATTACATGCTTGTTATCCCAATCCACCCCATAGGATAGAACCCAGGCTCTGTTGGGGTTTAACTGTAGGAGGCAGAAAGCAAATTAATGCCCTTTTCTGCCTGCACAGAGCTCACAACTAGTGGAGGGCACCTGGTCCCTCCCTGTGTGGAGCTGCCTTGCCCTGGGACATGTCACAGCAGCTGCAGTGCTGGGCTGGCTGTTCCCAGGTTAAGGCAGTCACAGACAAAGAAGCCAGACTCAAGCAGAAGGTCCAATTTGGCTTCGATGGAAGGGTTTATTTAAAAAACGATTATCATTAAAAGATGCCTGCTCTGGCACGAATTACAAGGCAATGAAGCCATTTGGCTTGTGGCTTAAAGGGGAGGCAGCATGACACAGGGAAACGTCTCCATGTGACTTGCCGTGGGGAAAGAGGCTGGCAGGACTCCTCCAGGTGCACACACACCTCCCCTCACCCGCACTGCATGATTCATTAATGCTACAAGGACTCAAACAACAAGAATCACCCCCAGGAATGGCAGCCCCGCTACAGGGACGCAGGGCCAGCCAGCAGCCTCATGTCTTGAGGACATTCACTTTGGGAACCCAGAGTTCATCGTACCAGAGAGGCCTCAGTGTCACACACCTCTCCAGAGCGGCCACCAGCCCTGGGCACAAGCCCTGTGCTCCCAGGCTCTGCTCACAACCCGCTGGTGTTGCCCCAGGACGGCTCCACTGGAGCAGTGCCTCATTCCCACCACTGCTGCCCTAGTGACCGATCAGCCGCAGCATCTCCGCAGGATCCACGATCTTCTCCCGGGGTTTGCCAGCAGCTTTGCCTCTTGCCACTTCAGCAGCATCGATCTTCTCCCAGTCTGAGAAGGAAACAGGACGGACCCCTGGGGTGACAGCGACAGATGGGAGAGAGAACTTAACCAGGTGAATACAAGCTCAGCCTCACCTCCCCATTGGCAGAGAGCTGATGTGCCAGCAAACCTGCCCTTTTCTGACCTCAACCTCACAAAGAAGTAATTTCTAACGCTGGGAGGAGAGGGATGGTAGGTTCCAGTCAACTTGGATCAGTCAGACCTTTGCGAGCTGTAACAACGGCGAGCATGGAACCACCTCAGGGGACAAAATGCTTCCAGTTCACTGTTAAACCTCAGCCAGTTTAAGAGGCAAAACACACACACTTTAATTGAATGTCTTTAAACACAGCTACAGCAAATTACTCTCATGGGCATTTTAATCTTTCCTCTAACTTGCTTGGAAGGATTACTAGGAAAACCACTCAAGAGCAATAGCTCACTGTCTCGGCCCCTGACAGTGACATTTTACCCAAGGTCTGTGCTGCTTTTAATGGCCCTTCCCAGAAAGTGGTCATTAACCTTAGCAATGACACGGTTTGAGGGAATTCAAGTCCTGCTCTCCCTGGGCTTTGGAATATTGAAACAGCAGCAAAACACATTCCCATGGTTCAGACTCTGCTCCTGTAAGTGGCTCACAGGACCCACTGCCCCAGGATACCCAGATCCAGGAGCAGTTTGGCTGCACTGTACCTTCCTGCTGGCTGCCCCACACTAACCTCGGCTGCGCAGGATGCTCTCCACGGCCCTAAAGCCTTCTCTGGAGGGGGACATGTCCAGCACACCCCCTTGGAGATCCTCCAGCACAGACTGGGCAGTGTCAAAGCTGTCGTTCATGGTGGTGATGATCACGCCCGTGGGTCCTCTCTTCACCCACCCGCTGCAGTACAGACCTGCAAGGGCACATGGAGCAGCCAGGCTCAGGTCAGCACATGGCCATGGACCCTCCTGGCTGCAAGTCCTTGTCCTGTTCCCCACCTTGGCGGTGGGAACAGACCCTTGGATGGTGCTGTCACAGCACTTTGTGTACCTGCAGACCAGTTCTAAGCAGCCATATGGGCTGTGTTGCTTTAGTAACAGGATCCAAGGCCCAGTAAAACGCCTCTGTGCTAAACTGGACACCCCTAACACGAGCTGGGGATGGGCCAGCTCTTAACCCCTGACAGAGGCAGCTCATTTCCCCAGTTTCCACTCTCCAAGGTGTGCGACCGCCTTGTATCCCTGCCCTTGGTGAACGGAGCTTCCAACCCCAAAGCCCCCAACCCACCAGCTGCACTCGACATGCCCCACGCAAATCCCTGCGGATACAGACCTGGGACACCCTCCACTCTGCCCGAGCTGTTGGGGATGATGCCACGCTGGGTGTCGAAGGGCACGGCCGGGTCCAGCGGCAGGCTCCGGTACCCGATGCTGCTGAGCACCAGCCCACACTCCAGCTCCTCCACCTCTCCAGTGGGGATGGCTCTGGCAGAGTCACCTGAGCCCTGAGAGAAGGGGGAAGAGGCTGCTGATCCCCACAGTCACCCCTGCAGAACAGCAGTCTGCTCAAGTCCTCTTTGGCATCTTTGATCCCTGGGTATTTGCTAAAGGCTGTTCTGCTGTTCCCTTTGGAAGGGGAAAAGCTCTTGGTGGTACCAGATTCCCCCAGAGCCTGCCAGCAGCCACTCCAACCAGACAGGAACACAAAGCTGTCTTTGGAGAGACTCCTGAGGGATGCAACAGTGTCCTGCTCCATCTCTGCAGCCTCCCAAGGACATGCCAGCCCCCCTGAGCCCGTACCTCCAGGCGGGTCAAGGCCATGCGGACGCCCCTCGCCCTCTTCCCATCAGGGGTGGGCAGCACTTCCTGGGGGCTGCGCTGGAACTTCAGCCCCCACTCCCTGTGTGCTGCCTGTGCCTCCACTGGCTTCTCCCTGGGCTTCTCCAGGGCTGTTTTGATCATCAGCTCAGTCAGTCGCTTCCTGGGCCTGGGAGCATCTAAGAGGAAAAAGAGAGATCTTCACGACAGGAGTCAGCAAAAGCCCCTCGGGACACAGCACAGAGCCAAGGCCACGTCAAAGCAGTCTCGGTTTGTGAGTCTGTCACGTTGATGGGAGTCCAACGCCTTTGAGATGACAAACTGCAAGTCAAAGTGACCAGGAGAGCCCCTGAGGCTTGAGGCCAGTGGGGCACACAAATCAAATCCTGCAATTGTCCTGTCTTGCTGGTGCTCAGAGGCAGCAGCCTGTGGAGAAGAGCAGGTCTCTGGACACCCTTGAACTCAGTGATTTCCTTTTAAGCTCTACAGGAAGCTCTTAAATCAACAGCCTTGCGATCTCCTCTGCAAGGTCCCCTCAGCCCTCCTGAACCTCATGCCCTCATCACTCAGAGGGTAAGCACCGTTCCCATGCAGCAAAGTGGCTGCACAAAGACAGAAACAAGCTGTTCCCTTCTCTTGGTGCCTCCTAGCACTCTGAGAACGAGACACACCATGGTCACCAAGCTTTTATGTGCAAGGCATTAAGCACAGGACAAGTGATTCTCTGATGTACACCCTGAACATCTCCAGATCACTCCTGGATGCTTGTCTGCCAAGCTGAGTCCCTGCCTGGAGGAGCATGGCACACTTCCCTCACCTTTAACAGCATTTTCGAGGCCTGTGAAGTCAGCAGGGTCCAGGACAGCTCTGGCACCAGGAAGGTTTATCATCTCCCGCAGCTCCTGGGAATTGCAGGCAGGAAGATGTTACCTCCAGAAGAGGGAGGTCACCCAACAGCCTCAGGCCCCTTTCCCCAGCACTCTGGGCTGGAAGCCAGGGAATGGGTGCAGGAAGGAAGATGCCTGGGTTCCACTCCCACCCCCAAACCACCTCTCCCCAACTGGGATGGGCAGTCTGGGGCTTAACACTGGGAAACAGCTGCCCTGCAGCACCTCCAGCCTCACCTTGATAGTGAAAGCAACTTGGAGAGGTCCCCTCCTCCCAACCAGCCAGACACGCTTCACCTTGCTGCAGGCAAGAGCTGCCAGGGAGCTGTCAGTGATGTCTGTCTTCTGCAAAACAGATTCGGGAGAGAGGGATGAGGGCAGATCTGGAGGGAGCTGGGGGGAAGGCACAGCCTCTGAAGGTGAAAAATCAGCAGAAAAGCTGGCTGTGCATGCAGAGAGCCTGGGAGAGGACAGAAAACAAGTCATCGCCCTTTGCACAGAGCTATTTGCACAGCTGGTCCCTCATCACTGAATGTTCTTTCCGAGGCCATAATGCACCAGAGGTAACGAGCCAGCACCCCGTGAGACTGCCTCGGGGGATCCACCCAGGCAGGTTCACCTTGGGGCTAACAGAGCAAAGCCTTCCAGTGATCTTGATTCTGAGGTGCCTGCAGATGCTGTTGGGTGACTTCCTAGGCATACAGGCTGTGGATGAAACCTGCTGCAAACCACAGCTCAAATCACCACCTGCTTGCCCCAGGCAGCTCCAGCACAAGCACAAGCATGGCCAGGGCTCACCTGGCACTGGCACCTTGCAGCAACCCTGTGCTCTGTTTCAATTATGTGTGCGTGTGTATCTAGATTGCAAGATCTTTTCCAGAGAAAATATGATGGGAGGGACACCAGGATAAAGCATTCCAGACCAATTTTCTTAAAAGGAAAAGTGCCTGTCCACCATGGCAGTCATTCCTAGTGCCACATCCTTTGCAGCACTGCTCCCAGCTGGCTTCAGCCACTGGTTCCAGTGCCTCCAAGCTTGGGGGGGGGAGTGTTTAATTTTAATTTAGGTATTAATACGGGCAGTTGTTGCACAGATGTAACAAACCTCATGGCATTTCTCCAGGAGGGAAAACCTTTGCTGCCAACATCTGGGGCAGCAGCTCTGTGGAGCAGCTGGTGCACACCAGCTCCCAGCTGTCTGTAGGGGAGAGGTCCACCAGCTTGGACCAGACACCAGTATGCCCAGTGCCACCAGTAAAAACGAGGCTGCTGCCCTCAGCTGCAGTAGAAAAAAAACATATCCCAAGAGAAGCTTCTAGTTTGTTGGTGGAAAAGGGAAAGTGTCTCTTCTTTTGCCTCTCATAGAAAAGGAAGGGATGAAGCTCAATTTCCAACTTTTTGGATACCAGCAGAGCAATCTAGAGAGCTCTGCAGCATTATCCAAGGCACAGTCACAGCCTTGGATCACTCCCCTACGGATTGTGAATCCATGGGTGCACCCGAGAGGCAACAGCCTTCCCTGGGAAAGATCCTGAAGACAGAGGAGTGTGAGGTTTTGCTGAGATGGGTGGGAACTCCAGCAGGGAGAGGATTTGGGCCCTGGGCTGCCTTCATGGTGCAGAGCACCCGTCACTCACCCTGAGGAGTTGCAGTGGGGACAGGAGGATCCGGGCAATGTCCAGCGCCACGTTGCCATGGCCCAGAATCAGCGCCGTCTCACAGCTCAGGTCAGGCTTCAGCTGTGGGGAGAGAAAGACCCAGCTGTGAGCGAATCCACACAATCTCCATGATGTACAGCCCCTCAGACCTGCTCCCACCATCCAAATTCCCTTCCACCCCTTTGCTCCAGAGGCGATGCAGATGGGGAAACTCCACACCAGACACAGCAACACAGATGCTTCCAGCTGATTCCTCTCCCCACTCTTCCTGCAACGGCATCTCTGGGAGCAGGAGGTGTCTTGGCCAAAAAGCCTCCTCAGGATGCAGAGCATCACCCCTCCAGGTTCCCATCTGGCCCAGCCAAAATATGCTGCCAACGTACAGAGCCAGCTAATCCGCTCTCACTGATGTGCAAATTGTTCACATTTCTACCATCTAAGAAGGATTTAACATGGTTCCTGCTAATCTTTTCCAATTGCAGGCCTTTCAGGACTTAATCTGGAGCTGAATGTCTGCTGGGATGGGAGGAAGGATGGGAGGAAGGGCAGGGAAGCACACGGCTGTACTCACGTCCCGGTTCTCAGGCAGCCCATTGTACCAGCCCACGAATGCTCGGGCCGAATACACACCGGAGAGGTTCTCCCCTGGGATCCCCAGGACTTGGTTGTCTTCAGCACCATAACTCTGGGGAGGGAACAGACACAGAGATGTCACTATGTGAAGGGTCTGACACCAAAACACAAATCCAGCTGCTGCTGGGGACACTGGACGGCTGCCAACCCTTCCCAAAGACTGGGATAGTCAATGGAAGGGCTAAACACAGCCCAGGCACAGAGGCTTCATCCATCCCATCCCCCTGGGCTCCAGGGCCAAAGTTGACCTCCCTGGGGCAAAGCAGAGCACGACAAGATGAGGACTGAGCAGGAGGAACAAATCCATGCTGGGCTGAAACAGGCATTGGCCAGCACAGGGAAGAGGTTTCAGAGACCTGCACTTGATGCCACGCTCTAGCATGTGCTCCTTGCAAGGCTTCGGATGAGCCTTGGAGCATCTGAGCTGTCCTGAAGCTGGGAAGAGCCTCCCATGCTAATAAGGCACCCAGAAACGCAAATCCTCTTCCCAAGATGCCAGCGGGGATCTGCAGACCTCCTCTGTGATTTCTGGGACGCCAAGGCAGCCCAGGTACCCACCAGCACCACGGCGTGGTACGCCTGCCGCAGCTCCGGCACCGTGACGTCCCTGCCCACGGTGACATTCCCGTAGTAGGCACAGCGCCCCGAGTGCGCCGTCTGCGTGAAGGTGTTGATCACATTCTGCAAAGATCAGAGAACCTGGAGTTATGTCCAAGCCACAGCCGGGGCCAAGGTCTGCTGCTGACAGGAGATCCCCGTTCCCATCCCCTCCCAGCCTTGAGATGCTTCTCCCCGCCTCGGTTGGTTATTCTGAGACTCTTATCTCCCAACAGCCAAAGATAAGTCACAGGGAGATAAGCACAGCTGTGACTTGGCGCTCTCTGCACTGCCCTCTTCGGAAAGGAAAATCCATTTTTTACACCCGCCTGGGGAGGACAGGAGCCTTTCAGTGCCTTCAGCCCCTTGGAATAAACCCCATTGCAGGGGAAAACTCCTTCCCAAAGGTGAGGCTTGCAAGGGAGCCCCACCAGCTCCACCTTCCATCCAGGGTGCTGCCCACCAGCCCCCTCTGCCAGCCTCTCATCTCAACCCTTCCCAAAAGCCACTTCCTCAAGAAAGGATGAGGGCAAGATGGCATCCAGAGCCTTTTCTTCTGAGTAATTTGGGCTACCCAGCAAAACCACCACTTCTCCCCCTGCAGCTCCAGCTGGACTCAGCCTGGAGACAGGACAGATACCACAGACCCAAGCCCACATCTGTTAGGTCCACTCTGCCTCTCTCAGCCCAAAGGGGTCCAGGCATTTTGGTCTTGGATCTCCAGGGATTAGAGAAAACCACTGCAAGATATTGCTGTGTCTGGATCTCCCATGTCTGGATCTCCTGTGTCCCACCCCTCCAACCACCTCCACCCCAGCTCAGACACAGCAGGCACCTCTGAGTACAACTCACTGCCAGGCAAAGGAAAATGGCTGTGAAATCCTTGGCTTAACTTTTCCTTGCCCAGGTGAGCACCTACAGCCCAGTTCCACCACCCCTAACAGCAGATCTGTGTGTTCCCAGAACAAGTACAGATTAAGGAAGGGCAAACAGCAGCAGCAATGAGCAGGCAAGATCCTGCTGGCATAGTGTCCAGGTACAAAGAAACCCATCCAGGTTTTCCTTGGCCTTGCTCTAGGCTAGGCTGACCAGCACTGGGGGCAGCACTTCCCATCACAAGCCACTGTTTTTGACCTGCTGTCCAGATGCCAGATATCCCAGGCATCCCATATCACCAGGCCAAGGCCTCAGCACGGAGATCTGGACCTCTCCAAGTGTGACAGCTCCACACCACAGCCTGGGGACAGCGACTGCCTCGCCTGCACCCACCGCTGTCATCACATGGGCAAGGGGAGGGAGCACCAACCTTCACTTCGGGGTGGTCTGGGGCCACCCCAAAACGGACGAGCCCGAAGGGAACGGGCAGCTTCTCGTAGATGTCCACCTGGGCCCCGCCGTGGTGCTGTGGGAGAAGAAAGTCACAGTTATGGGATGAGGACAGAGAAGTCACAGGAACCCAGTAATAATCATCTGCTGCTGGGGGAAACATGGGGCAGGAGGGAGGGCTGCACCACAATCCCACAGCCAGAAACAGCCTCTTCCAGACTTTTCCATGCACAGGATGATGGTGTGCTTGTTACTGCCAGCTCGGATCCCAAGGTGTGTGGCAGAGTGACCCCAACCAACCATCAAGTACATCTCGTGAGGTCTCCATTGCCCTACCCACCCCCTCTTCCACACTAACCTGGTGGCTGTCCAGTACCCAGAGGGGGCTGATCAAAAGAGCCCCCACACCACGTGGGAAGCACCCAGTGCAGCACCCTGAGTGCTGGGGAACCTTCCAGACATCTGCCAGCCCCCAGCAGAGATGCCCATGCCCTGAGATCCCCCGGGGTTGAGTCACATCAGGGTCAGAGCTTTAGACAGATGTTTGGCTGCAGGGCTTTTGTTATCTTGTATTTTGAGTCAGCCTCTTCCCAGAGATTAAGCAGCCCTGAAATTTGTCCCTGAGGCTTAGTAACAGCTATTTTCCAACACGTACCAGAGACAACACAGCACGGTTTAATGACGGGGTTAAGCTGCTGCATCTCTGGTGGGTGCCAGCAGCCCAGTGCTGTGCTCAGGTCTCATTTCCCAGCAGACCTGACTGCCCAGAGCACTGACACCAGGTAAAGCATCACCCACGTGTCTTAATTCAGCTGGGTGAGGATGAGGGAGGAGAGCAGGTCCCACACATCCGCTTTTAACACACAGTTAATGTCACTCCTGCTGGGTGACAACAGCTCCCGGCGAGGCAGATCCCTGCTGCTTATTTGATTCTAGAAAAATCACTTGGGTTGAACTCGCAGCAACCAACGTGGGTCTGGTGAGGACGGCCCAGGGTCAGGGCAGGGATGGAGGCAGCCCCAGCCAAAGGGCCCAGAAGGATGCTGTGGGGTCTGGGCTGCCCCGAGCAGTCCCCCAACAACACAGACCAGGCTGGGGCAGGGCCAGGACCCCACCAAATCACCCCCCAGCTCCCTGAGAGCCAGGCACCACCAGCTCCCTCCCTCAGCTGCAGATCCCGGCCCTCCCCCCGGTACCTTGAGGATGTGCTGAGCCGTGTAGAAGCCGGCGGGGCCGCTGCCCACCACGCAGACCCGCGGCGCCGGGGCGGGCGAGGACAGCCACCGCCGCAGCCCTGCAGGGGAGAACGACAGGGAAGGCGTGAGGCCACACGAGAGCTGCCACCTGCCGGGGCCACCACAGCCCTTTCCCGGAGCCCGGCACCCACCGAGCGGGGCTCGTCCCGCTGCCATCACCGCGGCCGCAGCGCAGCGGGGCCGGGCTTTATGTACCGGCCCGGAGAGGCGGAAACGCCTCGAGGGCAGGGCCGGCAGCCTCGGCGCTTACGGCCAGGCCGGGGTCGGTGGGGTCGGAGGGAGTCAGGGGGTGTCAACTGCCCCGGAGCGCCAGCACTGAGACCTCCTAACCCGAGCTCCGGAGGGGCCCCGCGCCCGGCCCGAGGGGTCCCGCGGCCCTCACTCGCCCAGGGCTGGAGCAGGGGCCTGCGGAACACGGCTGTCGCAGCCCCCCGGCCCCGGTTCTCTGGCTGTCCCGGTCCCGCTGCCTCCCGCTCCCAACACGTGTCCCCCCGGCCCAGCGCCGGTGCCGCCGCCAAGCCCCGCCCCTCACCGCCCCGGCCCCGCCCCTCATTCCCACAGGCCAATCGTGAGTCGGGACAGCGCTGTTATTAGCATAACCCCGCCCATCCGCCGCCGCGTGCCCACGCCCCCAGCCAATGGCGGCGCGCTGTCCCCTCCGCGGCTGCCCGGAAGTGAGGTGGTACCATAGAGAGGCGGGGAAGGCGCGGCCGTGCCGCGACCGTTCGCGCCACTGCTCTCTATGGTGAGACCTCCGCGGTACCCGTCCCGCTCCCGCATCATCATCATCATCCCTGCGGGGGTTAATTGCCGGCGTCCCTTTATTCCCTCAAAGAGATCAACTGCCGAGGTCTGCCGGGGGAAACCGATTTTAACCATCCCCCTGCAGAGCCTCCTCCTGCCCCTTGCTGGGAGAAACCCATTGCACCCCCTCGATAACGGATAAAACACTAGTGCCGGAGGCAGCGGCAAAATCCAGCCTCCACCACGGTCCCTGGTTTATTTCCTCCTTAATCCCCATCACAGCACGGTTCAAGTGCAACAACTCCCACCTCCCGTGCATGAGCATCACCCCGTCCTGGTTCAGCCCCTGCACAATGCACCAGTCAGGAAAACCATCTCAGCGGGTCCAGGAGACCAAGAGCTGGATAGATGCCAGAGCACGCAGGCGAGCATTGACAGGGCTTTTTAAATGCAATTAAGAGCGAGAGGAGTTTACAGCTGGAAGCTGGTTGTAATACGGGTCATAAAACCCACACGCTCTCTCTCATGGTCTTGGAAATTGGTTGATGGCTTTCTGCAAAGGCATGCTGAGAACGGCAGCTGGCCCTGTGCCTCCATCTGCTCCCGCTCCCTCGGGGGATTTGGGGCAAGGACCAGGATTTCCGACGGCTCCAAGCAGAGCAATCACCAACCCACTGCCCAGAGAGGCTCCAAATATCACCATAGATGTCATCCACAGAAACAGTTCAGTTTAAATTTGTGTGTGTGTGTTTGATTACGGGTCAGAATACTCTTTTTTTTCCCCCCAGAATTCTCCCTTCCCCTCATTAACTTCTATATCCGCCACTTCTGACAAGGAATAATCCACGTATTTCCCAAACCACAAGTCGCCTCCCGCTGGCTGAAGGACCTGCGAGCACTTGCCTTTAGATGGCACTGCGTTAAACAACACCCACGGAGTCCAGCTGGGAAAAGGGCTGCTGCTCCGACCAATGCTTGGAAACATTTTGGGACGGATCTCTTTGCACCAGGAGAGGATAAAGAGCATTTTGTGCCCACAAGCGGGAGCACGTGAGGCTGAGATTACCCCGCCTGAACCGAAAGCACCTCTAATGCTCACTCAGCCCGTGGCTGGAGCCAGGAACACCTTAACTTGGCACATTGACCTTAATTGGGCTCTGATGCTCAGTTAAGAGATTAATCACAGGGCAGAAGGGCAGCTCTGGGGAGGGTCTCTGCCACCCCTGAGCAACCCCCAGGAACTCTTGGGTCATTTGGCTCATCCAACCCTCCTAAGATTTCTCCCCACCTACAGACCCAGCCTAACCCCTGCCTAAAGGGGAATTTGCCCTTTGGGTGTTTCACAATATCCTGGATCAATGAACCCATGTGGGGCCAGATAGAGGTGGCAATGTCACCAGCCCAGGGCATCAGCATGTCCTGGGCCCCAGCCCAGGACAAATCAGTAATGCCCCATTTCTGATGCCAAAGGGGTCACACTGGATGGATCCAGGGCCAGTTTTCCCTGCCAGAAGTCTGTATCTGTTACACAGGGACACACCATGGCCACACCAGCTCTGGCCCTGAGTCACAGTGGCCACACAGGGACACTTTCCCAGTGGGTCTGAGGATGTCCCTGCACTTGGTGGTGGAGAAGGGGGCATGTGATGCCCACAGGAGGGAAAACACCATGGACTGCCTGCTGCAAACATCACCCTGCCATGGGCCAGGAACAGGGCAGAGCATCCCTGTGCCTTGGGACAGATTTGCAACAGGGAGCCTTATAAATCCCGGCTGTGAGGCTGTCGGGGTCCAGCCCAGATGAGAGGACAGCCCAAATCAGGGAGCAAAGCCCCAGGCTCAGAGCAAAGCCACACTGGTCCCACTTTGGCCAGCTGCCCTTTCTGCTGCGAGCTCCCCACCATGACACTGGGCTGAACTTTGTCATCGGTCTTGCAGGTCTGGGACAACAGAGCACCCTGGTAAAGCCAGACACAGCAACCCAGAGGGGGTTAGAACCAGCCATGTGAGCATCCCAGCCCCTGGCAGCAGTGCTGTGGGCAGAGTTCACCCTCCCTAAACAGGGAAAGTCTCCCAAGCCCTGGACATCTACCTGCATCCAACAAGTTATTCCCCTGCAATAGGAATGACCAAGTCTGGAGTCAGCTCCAGCACCTCAATACAGACAACCCCCATGGGGTGAGGGCCTTTCCCCCAGCCCCACCCCAGGCACCATGGAATACCTGCATGACTTGTTACAGCAACAAAACATAATAAAGAAAATCCACCTCAAAGTGTTAAGGCTGAATTTGCCAAACCATGTTCCAAAAAGGGACTGATTTAGCCCAAAGTCAGGCAAAGCACAAGCAGCAGTGACACAACCCCCTCCCCACCATCCATCCCTTCCCTGAGCCCCAGCCACACAGTGGCAGCTCCATCCTACAGATCCTGGTGGTTGTCAGTCCTGGATGTCCTGGACACAGTGCTGCATCTCTCACAGAGGGGGGGGTTCCTCTCCCCAAGCGTGAAAGCAGAGTGGATAAAACTAAGCCCTGGCTGGGAATAACTGTGGGGGGACCCTGATCCTTCTGCCCCTGGTGTTGCACCGCCTGGCTCTCCTGCAGTGTCTCTGTGCACTGTTTTCTAGCCAAAAGCAAGACATCGGGGAGGGACGTTTCCCACACGATGGCTTTGTGGAAGTGTTGGTCTGTGCAGCCCCAATCCTGCTAAAACCATCCCTGCTGCAAGTCCCTGTGGGAAGCAGCCCCCCGAGTCCTGCAGCCCTCACTGGATGCCCACCAGGTCCGTGATGGGGGGAGCGTGGACCATCAGCTCCTCGTATCTCTGGAGGAAGAGCCGGAGCCTGGAGCCGTAGGTGTCCTCGTTGTAGGGCAGCTTCTTCTGCTTCAGGTACTGGGAGACAATGGGCTTGATCTGCAAAAGAAAAGGCAATGTCACCTCTGTGTGGGATACCCTGGTGTTTGGACAATGTTCCCAGCCTGAGGCACCCCAAAAGGAGCCCAGAAAACCCATCCCACATGCTCAAAGCACGGCTGGAGAAGGCAGCACCAAGCCATAACACCTTTGCCATGAAAATTAAGAGGAAGGTGGTTTCCAGTTGCAGCAACACAGGGAGTTCACCTTGGCAAAATGCCTTTGTAGGACTCTGAATTAGGAGAGGTGCCCTAATGAGAGCCAGCCACGCATGCTCGGCACTCACACCCGTAGTTATCCCATGTGCCCACACAGCTGGCTCGGCAGCGGGGCTGGGAGGTGCCACTACATAATTACCCCCTTCTCTGCAACATTTCTGTGTGGGAGACAGGTCCTGCCAGCCCCGTGAGCTCAAGCAAAGGGCACTGAAAATAAGGGCACAGCATTAAACGAGTGGCGATCCCGTGCCGAAGGACACGGACCTGTCTTGAGATCCCCTCAAGCCAGGGAAGTGCTCAGAGCCCCTTTAGAACACACTCCACACCTCAGAGCAACAAGTAAGGGCATGACCAAAATTATAGGAGGTTTTCCTGGATGCTGGATGAACCAAAAATCAGACTGCGCAACACTTGGGATACTTTCCCAGCAGAAGAGCTGGGAGGATCCTGGACTGCTGGAAGGCTGCTTTGGGCTGGAATTGGGACCAGAAGAAGGAACAGAGAGCAGAAACCCAGGAGAAACAGGAATGGGATGGAGGGAGGTCGGTTAGGAGCTGCCAAAAAGCAATGAGAGGTCTCTAGAACAGGGGGAATGCAGCGCAGAGAGGTCTGGCAGCAGGGAGAGGAGATGGTGGGGAGGTGGGTGGTCTCGTCCCTGTGTCACCTCCCAACACTCTCAGCCACCCTGCAGGCCTGCCTCACCTTCAGGCACATGTTGTCGGAGAGGCTGGGGAAGAGGTGATGCTCCACGTGGCAGCTGATGAGCGAGTGGCCGAAGGACCAGTCGAGGAGGGCGTTGCGGGGCAGGTTGAGGACACCCAGGCTCATGAGGTGGATCCGCTTGGGTTTGCGATCGGCCGCGAACATGGGGAGGCCGATGTGCTGCGGGACAGGCGGGATGGGGACCCTGTGGCACCCGTCACCTCCCCAGACTCTTCCCAGCAGAGCCAATGGCAGCCCTGGCAGTGCGTGGGCCAGGCTGAGCCACATTTTGAGGTTTGACTGCAAACCCCAGAGCTGGGTTTGTCCCTAAAGTCACTCCATCCTGTGCTTGTCCGTCCAGGGACACCAAGGAGCTCCCAGGCTCTGTTCCCCCAACTCACCCACACTTTGAGCCACAGGTCTCTTCCTATCCCAGGACCTGTAACACCACCTGCACCAACACCTGCAAACACACCAACCCTCCCAGTCCTGAAAGCCACTGCAGACAACATCACCCTCCTGTACTTCACACCCACGTGGCCTGATGTTCTCCCAGGGCCACCGCTTCCCACCCAGCACCACCAGCCTGATCGCCCTGGTGACAACATCAGCACAAGGGAGGTGACACCTGAGGCCATGTCACCAACACTGGGTGGTCACTGGCCTGTCTCCAGCACTGTTGAGATGTCTTGGAGCTTCAGGTCTCTACCTGGAATATGTTGACGTGGATGTAGGGATGTGCCAGGAGGGAGCGGGTGAGCAGCATGCAGAGCAGGGCGGACCACGGCGACTGGAAGCCTGAGACGTGGAGCAGCAGCCAGTAATGGCAGTAAAAACCCAGGAACATGCAGCAGAGAGTCCGGAGAGCTGCTTTCCACTCCACATTCCTCAACAAATCTGCACAAGGAAGAAGAGGCAGCACATGGGACAGGTGCTGATGCTTCCCTGCCCCACTGCTACACCAGCAGCCAGGCTGCTCAGTGTGCCAATAACCCTACAACCTGTCCCATCATCTCCCTTTCCCCATCCTCCAGGTTGCCCCAAATCCCATAGATCTGCTGTTTTTTAGGGCTGGGTCCCAGAGTCTCCTCAGGGCAGCTGATCCAGCTGTGCATCATCACATCAGGGATTCAGATGCATCTTCATTTCTTTCAACTTGTCAAGTCATTGTCTGTGCTTTCGGCACTGCCCAGAGCTGGGTTGTGCAGCCCAGAGGGCTGGGTTTCCTCAGGCTCTTACTGCTTTCTGAGCTCTTCTCTCTGATCGTTTCCTGGCACCATTATTTCCCCAGAGACACCACTTTGCCTGCCTGAGCTCTTTGCATCCCAGCCCCCACACCCTCCACCCCACACGCAGCCATCAAACACACCCCGTGCAATGCTCTGACCATCCTGAGACCCATGTGTGACACTGAACCCCACAATGGCAGAGGGTCTGAGTTAAAGGACAGCAAATTTTGAGTGCTTCAGGCTCATAATGGCTTTTTACAGAGCTTTCAATATCCAACATAGGGAAAGGCGAAGTGTTTTCTGAGCACCAGCAGAAAGGAGATGCAGCAGATGCTGCCCCAGGGCAAGTGCAGCATCTCCTGCCTTTGCTGCAGACTGGTGTCCTGTCCCACCAGGGGCTGGTGTAGTTAATGTGATGCCTCCAAACAAAGCAGGACCCTTGGGTGGGGTGAGACCTGGACAGTCACAAGCTCCCTGCACCCTGTCCCAGGGTGGCTGGGACACATACCAAGTGCAACCAGAGGGGTCAAGATGGGCACTGCGAGAGGGGCAATGAACATGTAGATGTAGCGGTTCAGGAAAGGAAGTTTCCAGGTGCTGGAGTCCCCAAGGCCGATGACGTTGGTGTAGCCGTGGTGGATCTTCACGTGGTTGTAGGTGGCCTGCTCGACTGTGAAAGCTGAGCAGAGCTGGGCAGGAAGAGAAAGGAGAGGTGGTGCTTACAGTCATGGTGCCAGGGCTGGGCGCTGCCTGGCCTGGGCCTGTGGGAGAGGAACTCAGGGGAGATGTTCTGGAACTGTAAAGAAGCACCCAGGGGAGATGCTCTGCACCCCATGGCTTCCGAACCCATCTGGAAATGGACTTTTTTGGAATTAAGCACTAGAAACCACTCCCACCATTTCCCATTATGGTAAGGTGCTGATGGGGTGTTTCTGGGGGGCTGCCACCCACACCCCACAGCCTCACTCACCTCAATGAAGAAGATGGCCCACACTTTGCCCCAGGATTTGGACTCGGTCAAGGCGTTGTGGCTGGCCAGGTGGCTGCCCTTGACGGTCAGGGTGTGATGCACCACGCCGAGGGTGAGGACACCCGCCAGGAAAGGGATGGTCTGGGCTGACCGCAGGCACAGGAACCCTGTGGAGAAACCAGCCGGGCAGGAGCTCGGCCACAGACATGTCCTGCAGCCTCTGAGCCAGACTGGAGGTGTTGCTGCACCCAAACATGCCATTGCCCTAAACCTGTTCTTCAGCCATGATGACAGATATTTACATCACCCAAGTCAGGGAGTTTGCCTCCTCACTGCCCTCAGGCCATCACACTGAAGGTTTAGACACTTCCAGCTGCGATGGCACTGGGTGCTGCTGGTGCCAGATCCCACCCCACAGCTCTGGCTGGGATCCCACTGGTGACATGAGACTCCCAGGATTTCAGCATCCCCAGGAGTTCAAAAGCAAGAGAAAGTCCCAGCTTTCCAAACATGCCACTGGAGACCCCCTGCTCAGCTGTGTCTCCCTGCACACACCACTTTTGGTGGCCACTGCTACCAAAAACACCAGGGTTTCCCTGTCCCATGGCTGGGCACAGGGTCACATGACTCACTCTCCTGCACTGTGCCCATCCACCCAGATATCAACCCCTCTGTACCCCAGGTGCCACCATCCCCTCACCCCAGGGTGTACCCTGGGTGTCATCGTCACCCACCGTGGGTTTCTATTGGGGTCAGGGTGCCCCATGTCACGGAGTGAAGGGGTTATTGTGGCTTTGTTACAGCCTTAATAAGTGCTAACAGGCTCCCAGCAGTGCAACAGTCATGAGGAGGCGGTGTGACCCCCCCAGGACCCCCTGGCTGTAATTTGGGGCGGCTGAGCTGAGTTACCTGCCGGGAGCAGGAGGAAGCTGCAGGCAAGGATGCTGATGTCCACGCCGTGCCGTTCCCACCAGCTGCTGCTCTTCACCACCTTCTGCACCAGCTCTGAGAGCTCGGTCATCAGGGCTTCCTCCTGCTGCCCTGTTCGCTGTGGGGCCACCCCGGGGGTCCCATCCTCGTCACCCAGCACTGGTCCCGACTCCCAGCCCGCTGCCATCACCTCTGTCCTGCTGCCGTCAGGTGCTGTCGTGTCCCGGAGCAGGGGATCCCCTATCCCCCGGAGCCGGGGGGTACCGCTGACCTCACCGTTGACCTGCTGTCCCCTCTGTCCCGCCGTGTCCCCGTTCTCCATCGCCATCTCCCTACTGAGCAGAGGCCACGCAGGGTATGACCCACAGGGGATCAACCCCAGCACCCCGACCCACCGCAGACGGGCTTCCCGGCTCCCGCTGCCGCCGAAGGACACGGGAAGGGCAGGGATGGAAAAAGATAAACAATCCAAGGAGGACGCAGCCAGTGGACACGGCCGGAGAGCCACCCAGCCTCCCGCCGCAGGGACACCCCGGCCACCACCCGGCCACCACAGCCCCCTACTCACGGCAGTCCCGGCTCGGTGGCTCTCCCGGCGCTGGCCATTCCAGGGTGGCCGGTCCGCCCGTGCGGCACCGCACACCGGCGCCGTACAGCAGCGATTTGGAGAAGGGAGGAGCAGGGGAGGACCGGGAGGAGGGCGAATGCAGATTAGCGATGGCAATAATCCGCCTTGGTGGCCCATATCGGGGAGCAGCCGCGGCGGCGGGGCCGCGGGGAGGACACTCGGCGAGGGCACGGGGAGGCGACGGCAGCGGAGGAGCGGAAAAAAAGATGGAGAGAGGCAGTGGAAACGCTGGAGAGGCAGAGGAGCCAAGTGCCTGAAATAGCCCTGAGAAACCCAAGCGGAGCGCTGAGGACGGGGATAGGGTTTCGCTTCTGCCAGGGAGAGGGAGCAAACACCGCCTGTCCCACGAAGGAGGTGTTTTGGGGAGAAAAACGGCCTTTTCCACAGCAGGGAGCCGGCGTTGGGAAGGAGGGGCAGCGCACGGCTGCGCGGCTGCCTGTGCCTGCCCAAACCGCTGCTGCTCCGGGGCCGCTCCCTCCCTCCTCTGTGCTGGGGGACACACCGAGCCCAGGGGCACCTGCCAGGGACCAGGTCACCCCAAATCTGTCCCTAGAAGCTCTGGCACCCAGTCCTGACCCCTACAGGGTCCCTCTTCTCTTCTGAGCTGTTTCCAGAATTTCTGTAAGGATTTCCTCCCTTTTCAGTCGCTGCCTCCTGACTAATCACCCAGACACAACACAGGCATCCAAAAGATTTGGGGATGCCTATGTGCAGACCGGGACCTCCTGAGCCCCATTTCCTTACGGAGGAAGGCTAAAACAACATCGCTCTTCACTGTGGCACTGGATTTCTTCTTGCTTTGTTATTTTTCCTTACCAAAACCCAAATCAGCTCAACTGATCCACCCCAACCTTAATGAACATTGACATCTAGCAAATCCCTATGGAGTTGCAACAAACAAGGCTGGTTTGCTATACCCAACGCTGGGGTATCTCATCCCCAAAATGAGATGGGCTCAGCACCTCCAGTAACATCACATCACTGCAGTGACATGCAGGGAAGCAAAGCAAACCTCACACCCAAGTTGTACCAAGCCCCAGGGAATTGTCATCATACCCTGGGGAAAAAAAATTAATAACAATTAAGAAAAAAACCCCCAACAGCTGCAAAAGCAGCAGAGCCAAGGGTGCATCAGGGACCTGCTGAGGTTTCATTTCCACTGCAAGAGCTTATATTAGGAAAGACCATTTCTAGAGCCAGGGGCACTGAGGAATCACAGTGTGAAGCCCAGCCAGTGATTCATTCTGATACACAGCGTGGCTTTCATCACCCGTGGGTGCTGCCAGGCCAGGGGAGGTGGGTGTCAGATCCAAAGGTGCATCGGGTGGGGCTGCCTCTGAGTGACACCTTCATTACCTCTTCATTACCCACTGTGGATGTCACCACAAGGGACAGTGGCAGCACAGTGACATCCCTGCTCCCAGGGCACGGCGCTGCCGTTCCGTGGAGCCAGAGGTGCGCGGTGGTGGAGCTGCCATTGCACAAGGGGGCAGAACTGGTTTTGTGGTGGAGGCTGAGGAGGAGGAGGGGTGGGGATCAGCCACACATCCAAGACCAACATGATCCGTCAGGATCTCTCTGCAGCCAGCAGCAAGCATGCCAGTGTGCATGGGCAGAGGCAGGTGCGTGGCATCACTTGGTCCTGTTGCTGTCACCGGGACTAGAGACCACCCGGGAGAAGAGAACAATTAGTGGGTTGAAAACTACATGGGAGAGGCTGAGTTTTGGCTTCTGGGGAAAACTGTTGAACCCACAAGAGCTTCTTCCTTTAAAGTACAGCCAAGGTGGGAGTCACGATGCTGACAGGAGAGCAGAAACCATACGGAGAGTCTGCAAAGCCATAAGGAGAGCCAGCAGATTCAGGATTGTAGCCCTGAATCTGCTGCCTTGCAGAGCTCCATTTTCAAAAGAAACTTTTTCAAAAGAAATCAATTTGCATCTGATTTTCCACCACACACAGGGCAAATCACAAAATCCCCCCTGACCAGCTGAGATTTTAGGGATCAAAGCAAACACTGACTTGGCCCTTGCACCGTGGACACAAACACCTCCAATTTAGCAGGAAAACCATATTTAAGACTCAGAAATCATTCAGCACACAGCAGGGCATCTGGAGGGGATCAGTGTAATCCCTGGAGCAATGAACTCCTGCCAGCAGCTGCTAACCCCACGGCTGCCCCTCACCCCAGGCAGCATGGGGGTCCCACAGGCAGACTCCACTGGGGATCAGGCCCCCACCACTGTCCTCATCTGACCCCTCTGCCCCCAGAACTGAGCCCAGCCTCTGGAAAGGCCGAATTTGCCCCCCAGCAGGCTCCTCCCATGTCCCTGCTCCCAAACAAGGGGAAAACGGGCCATTTTATCCTGGCACAAGGGCACGCCTGCCAGGACCTCGTGGCTGCAAGGTGCTTCCTGCTGACCCCTCCCAGGGATCTCCCAGCCCGTGGAGCAGCACCTGCTGCAGCCCCCAAAAGTGCTGTTTCCAGCCCCAAATCCAGGAGTTTGCAAAAGTTGTAGTATTTGCACACGGGGAGGTGGGGGGGCAGAGCCTCCTCAGCAGCCCCTCCATCCTTACAGCCACCCACTTTGCTCACCCTCCTCATCTCCCAGGAGACAAAGGAGCAGGCTGCAGGGTCTGGCAGTGGGGCACCATCAGCTCCCCTGGCTGCTGCAGCCAGACACCCCAAAACCACCATCCTCACCCTAGCATCACTGGGGTTGCAGAGATTCACTTTTATAATACCTGGTATGATTCTCCCCTCCCCCCCCCCTCCTTTTTCAGTCCAAGCACATTTAGGTAATTAACTTAATGAACGATTAATTACCACCATCCCCTGCCCAGCAGGGAGAATTTAAGCACAATGCCTTTTGTCTTTTGGGGTTTGGCAGAGCCATGAGGTCCTCAAAAAGGAGAAATTCTCCCGATTCATCACCTCGCCCCGCCCCTCTCCCTGAGCCCAGCGGCCGAGCGAGGAGCTCCATCTGCAGGCAAAGCTCTGCCTCCATCACCCCGAAAGCGGCTCCATCCCCCCAAATTCAAGCACAAGGGTGTTTGGCACATCCCGAGTTCCACAGCCGGGCAGCTCCCACAGCTGCTGCCAAGCTGGGAGATTAGCTCAGGTTTCCACTCACCCACCCATCCCAAGGCTGTCCCACGGCCAGCTGGGACACCCCAAACCCTCCATCCCTGGGGCTGTGGGATGAGGAAAGAGTGAAGGACAAGCTTGGGAGCCTCGGGGTAGGCACCAGAGGGAGTCACAGCTCCGTGCAACAGCTGCTCGCACTGTCGTTTGGCCAAAAGCTCCAGAATCCCTGCCCTGGGCTGGTGGGCTCCAAAGGGATGGTCAGCCCTAGGCTGGTGGGCTTCCAAGGGGTGCTCAGACCCAGGCTGGTGGGCTTCCAAAACTTGAGACCCAGCCCGATCCATGTGCCAGGGCAAGAAGCTCTTAGTGCTGGGGGTGGCACAGCCATGGAGCCCTGGCCTGGGAGGTGCAATGTCCCCTCCCAGGGACAAAACCCTTGGGTGTTGGGGGGCAGAGCTATCGAGCCCCATCCCATGGGGGGCAAAGTCAAGATCAAGACCTTGGGTGCAGCCACAGCCTTTCTCTAAGCTCCAATGGTGCCCAGGTGGGACAGGGCTGGCAGAGGCAGCGAGATGCCAGACCTATCCAGGGCCTTTTGACAGCCCACGTCCTCCCAGCCCTGCCAGGACATGGCAAGTTCATGCTTTAAACCTTAAATAAACACTGTTCCCGAGACACCTCATTGTTTGCAGGGCACAAGTGGTCACTTTGGGCAACAGAAAACTTCCCACTCATGCTCAGCAGCTCCGGGAAGAAACTGGATGCCAGCACTGGCTAATCTGGGCGATCTGTTTGCGTGGCTCAGACCGGACGACAGCGAGACGGGGCGGGCAAAGCCAGGCTGCCCTGTGCCGGGTCGTGCAGCGGCTGCGGGGGAGGCATTGTGGACAGAGGCCTGGTCTTATCCAGGCTCTGTGTTGCTCCAGTGCCACCCTGCGCTGCCCCAGCACCTCTTCTGGGAAGTGGCTGAATGGCAAAACCCCACAAAGGGCATTGTCCAGCCCGAACGGGGGTGCAGGCCCCACACCGCCAGTGACATCCACACCATCCTTTCCATTGCTGCCATGTTTCTCTCCTCTGTTTCACCTCCACGTGGGAGTGCTGCAGAGGTCAGACATGGGGAATTGCTCTGCTAAACCTCAGTGATGTTCACTCCAGGGTGAGAGGAGCTGGGATTTACCTGCCAGCAGCAGCCAGGTGTGGAGACATCACCCTAACTCCTTGCTCCTGTAAGCTTTAGGGGCTACACGGCATGGCAGAACCTGAATGCTCCCCACGCTGGGGTTGGGATGATGGTCCTCCAGGTCCTGGCCAGGCCAGCATGCTGCTGTGCTGCAGGGATAGACCACGAGCACCCCACCACTTGCAGAGCAGTGACAGATCCATGGGACTGCCAGACAGAGCAGGAAGTTATTCCTTGTGTGGGGTTGGATACATGCCTGGTCTGAGTTACACCATGAAGTGAAACACAACCTCCTCCCTTCTCCCCTTTCCAGTAGCCACCTGCAAACACAAGAAACTCAAAGCTCAGGGATAAGCCCCAAGGTGTAATTCCTTGCCTTCTCAAGGCTGGGTGAGACCCACGGCAGTGGCTGGTGGATGGAGGCTCATTCAAAGCACATGAAAACCAAACCCAGCACAAAGTGTAACTGAGCCCTTGGACATCCCAGCCCAGGGATCAAAGCCACAGCACCAAAACCCACCTTTGCCCATGAGCACCCCAAAAAGCCTCTGGGACTCGCTGTATGTCCACCACCAGAATATCCTGATACTGTACCCAGACTGTGTTTTCAGTTTTATATATCAGCAGTGAATAAAGCAGTTGTCATCCACCCCTGCTCCAGCCCGGCTTAATTTCCAAAGCCTGGCTGGAGGTGTCAATTAATCACAGACTTCCTCCACTTAGCAGCTCAGGGCCAAGGTAATCACTGGTTTGGGTGCCTCTGCTCTTGCCCCGACCGAAACTGCTTGCCCCCACCCCTCTGTGCCTGGCGTCACTGCCTGGCCAGGTGTTACCCAACGCAGGAGTGCGGTGGAGATGCCGTGGGCTCCGTCCCTTTCCGCTTCCAAAATGCTGAGCCTGCCAACGACGGTGCCACGAAGGGATGGCTGAGCCTTCTCACCTGCTGGCCTTGCAGCTCTTTTGTGACCCTGGAGTTCTTGCAGGGTCTTGTCCTGGCAACAGCGGGCCCTGAGGAGGGAACCAGCCACCGCTGCAGTGTCAGTCATCAGCCAGAGATTGAAACAACACTCCTGGGCACAACACTACACTTCTAGTCCTTGAAAATTAAATAAGTTTTAAACATGGCACTGCCCAACCCCAGCCCTCCCAGGTACCCTCCTGGTCCTCAGCCAGAGCCACCAGGGCCAGCCACACACATGTCCCCATGGGCAGGGACCCAGCCCGGCAGCTCCCCATCAGACACCCACACAAAATTTTTAGTGCTGGGTGCAGGCAGGGTAACTCCGGGTTCCATCCTCTGCCCTCTCGAGGAAAGAGGGACATTTCCAACCTCCTCAGCATGCGGAGGGAGGATGAAGGCCCAGGATGGCATTACCCAGCACTTGCCAACTTGGGCTGGGGCCATGGCTGAGCAAAGATGGTTTGTCAGGATGGCTCAGTGCCACTACCCATGGCTGCTACTGGGGGCCAAGTCTCCCTGCCAGCTTCCACTGCTGGATTCACATGCCAGAAGGAAAAGGGGCTGGGAGGGAGAGCAGGGCTCAGGGTTGAGTCTCTTTTATCTTCTCTCCCAGGAGTTTTTGGACAGGCTCTGTCGGGGCTGCTGTGTTTGCCCAGTCTAATGTGGGTGCCAGCCAGTACCTGGGTCTTGACTCTGTTGCTGCTCTTGGTGGGATCAGGATACATCGAATTCATGGAAACCAGGAATTCCTGCAAGACAGAAAGCTCCCTGCTCATTAAGAAGCCCATGGACATCTTTAACTGGCAAGAGGAGGGATTGCACGATGCTGTCCCTTGCACCTGGATGGGCACTGCCCTCTGCCAGGCACGGGTCCATGCTCTTCCCTGGCATGATGAGTTGGTGCCACCCTGGGTGCAAACAGCAATTAGATGCCACGGTCTCCGGGCAGGTGCCTGATCCCACACTGCTCCAGCCGGAGGGAAGGTGAGGACAGCTGGGGCCATGATGTAACCTGCCGTGCCTGGGAGGCAGTGCCTGGAAGGGAGCGAGCCACCCAGCCAGGGTGGAAAGCCAATGAGCTGTGTCACTCATTTGGGCTGGAAATTTGGTCAGGAGCCAAAGGGCTGCCCAAATCCAGCCAGACTCCAAGAATGCACCCCCACCTCGCAGGTCTCGCAAAAGCAGAACCTATTTTCCCTCTTTCAGCTGCTGTGGGAAGGTGATGATTGAGCTGAGGGCATGGGGAGAGGGTCTGTTGCAGCTCCATCTCCCTGCCAGGCTTGGGGATTCACCCAGCCAGTACCCAGTGTGTCCACCTTGTCCATTACATCCCTCCCAGTGGGCACAGGCAGCTCACCAGAGCCTTGCCGAACTGGCCACCACACCGAGGGCAGTTTTTGTTTCTTCTTCCAGGCGAGTGCCCAATGCTCCCTGCCATCCAGAGGGATAACTCACACGCTGCCTGGCAGCTATTTCATCAGCATGGCTGGACCCATACAACCAGTTAGCTTGGAAAAACACGACTCTTCTAATGATACCTTTGGAGCAGTGGTGCTCCGGATCCCAGTCCACCAAGGGAATATCTGAAGGAGCCCAGAGGAGGTTGTGGGTCAGCTCTGGCTGGCACATGGCTTTATCCCCAGTCCTGGCAGCACCACTGGGTGAAGGAGCCGTTTTCCATCTCCAATGCCTGAAAACTGGCATTTTTGCAGCCTACTAAGAAAACACAAGCACCAGGAAAGCTGTTAATCCTCCAGCTGGTTTTCCTGTGGAAGAAACATCCCCCTGGCCCCATTCCTCCCACTTTTCCCCTCCCACCATAAGTTGTTGCAGGCAAATCCAAGGTGCTGCTCCTTAATCCCAGCCTGGGGAATCAGGAGCCACCCCTGACCTGAGCAACCTCACCTCACCAGTGTGTTTTATTACCGACTTTGACAAGGTCCCGCTGGGATCGGGGTCAGCGGCAGCCGGAGCTCACTGGCGGGAGGGCAAAGTGGGGCACAGCAAAAGAGGGAGGAGGCCTATGAAAAAAAAATAGGGCTTAGAATAGAAACCAGGTTAGGGCTAAACTGTGGGTGTAGGAGCTGTCGCGGCAGGTAGAGCTGCCTGCTCTGCCAGCCCAGGGGACCCAGGGGACCTGAGGGCCTCCGAGCCATACTCTGCATTCCTCACCAAATTTTCAGGGTTTCCAATCCCCAAGTTCTAGAAGTTGCTGGGCTGGAGGGCAAAGGGAGAAAGGGATGAGACTGGGTGCAAAATGAACAAGAGCTCAACCCTGAAGCCATCACTTCATCCTGCAAGGGCTCTTCTGGTCCATCAGATGGCCATGACCCTCCAGAGGGTCCTTGCTGCCCCACAAGTGCCACATCTGGAGCAGCTGGAGAGTGACACAGCAGGAATGGAGAACCCAGAGGGCAGTTCTGCAGAAAAAAAGTAGGGTTTGTTTTTACCTTTCTTCCTGTTTGGAGAACGAACAATCAACAATGAGCCAAGCTTGGCACAAGGTGGAGATAAGTCTGGCCTCCTGCAGCGCTTGCTGTGGCACATCGAGCGTCACGAGGACCTTGGCACAGCCTGGAGTGTTCCTCCGAAGTGCATGGAGGGTTCACAAGGTGCTGCTGGCACCTCCCAGGCAGCTGCCAGCCCGGGGAGCCCAAGGGTAGCCGGATCTGCTGGAAAACACAGAATTCGTCCTATGATCACATCCCTGGCTGGGTCATGGCCAGCTGGAGCCAGGCAGGGAGCTGATAGCAGGATTTACCAAGAGAGGCCAGAGGCAGTTCTGGGAATAGCCCTGCTGGCCAGCCTGGGTCTGCTTCCCAACAAAGATGTCACTTTCTGGCACGTGGCAAAGGTCATGCCTCTGCGAGACCAGGAGACTTGCTGGAAGAGGGATGACTAAGACTCTTGTTTTGTTGGAAAAGGGGGTAAAACCAGTCTCCTTGGAGAGGATAGGAAATCCCAGATTCAGCCTGCACATGGATCGATGGGTTTTCCCAGCCCACGGACACCCTGTCACACAGGAATTCACTCCATCTGCTCCACAGTGGGAGAAAACCTTCTCTCAGACATCTAAAAAATATCCCTGTGACCTCTGCTTCCGCCTAACAGCAGGTGTCCCTTTCCCATAGTAAAAAGTCCTGTGGTCAACAAAATCACCTTTCCAGAAGACAAGTCCACAGTGATATCATGGGTGGGTTCCCATGCCCATCCCCTGCCATATGGAACATTGCCCTCAGTCCCTTGGGAAGGCTCTGCTGGAGGTGGCACTGTTGGGGAGCCAGGGTGGGGAGGACGTGAGGAGAGACAGCCAGTGGTGCCAGCTCCCCCTCCTTCTTTACATACACAATAATTTTGGGAATAAATAGTGTAAAAAGGTTATTCTTTTGGCCTTTAGTCCCAGCACAACCTTATCCTGCTGTCAAGGCTGGGACAGTTCTTGGCATCACCTGTCCCTGGGGTGGTGAGAAAGGGAGCTTGTGGTCACCTTCAGAGAGGAAGGCACCCATCCCGTGTCACCTCCTCCAGATCCTTGTGCTGTGGGATGCCTGGGGAGGGCAGGGGACCTGCTCATTCCCCCTGGCATGGAAAGCCACCCAGGAGGCTGATCTTCCCTTGGGAAAGGCGGTTTGAGCACGTGGCATCCCTGCCCGGCGGAGCCGAGCAGCCCCGGGCCAGGTGAGTAACACCTTCTGCCGCCTGCCTCGAATACCGAGGGCTGATCTATCACCTGGTGCCAGTGGGAGGAGATGTGCTGCTCCGCTGGCACACAGGGGCCCCTTTCGCCACCTCCAAAATGCCTCCTGAGGAGGGTCGGGCCACCCTCACTGCCACCTTGGGTTTTCTTGAGGGATGCCCAGCACGGGGCAGGGCTGTCCCCGTTCCTGTAGGCGTTATCCTGGAGCCGGAGCAGGGCTCTAGTCACAGACATGCCGATGCTGCTCGCAGCACCCTGCCCGCACGGGCTTGTATAACCTCTTACGTCAGGCAGCGCTTGGGCCGCGGCTGAGCCGGCTCCTGCCTCTCTCCCTGCTCATCCTGGCCCGGCACCGCGGCCAGTCCTGGGACACAAAATTCCTGGGTCTCACTCCATCTGCCGGGTGCTCCATGCCCCTCTGCCAGCAGCCTTCCCGCAGGGGTGCTGGCGGGTGCTGTCACCTGGTCCCTGCTGTGACCCAAAGGTGCTCATCCTCCACCTCAGGACCCTTTGGGGCACAGTCCTGCTTCACATGGAGCAGTGTGTTGTCTGGGAAAGCAACTGGAAAAAAAAAAAAGAAATGAAGATATTTTTATACTTTTCCCAGGGCAGAGGAGAAGGGGCAGGATGTGGCCAGAGCTGCTCCCTGACCAGCAGAGGAGATAAGTCCAGCACAGACCATCACAGCCCGACCGGTGCCCATAAAGGCTCCACCTTCCCAGCCGTCCCTGGCCTGCTTTGCAAACCCGACCGGCCGGGTTTCGGGGTACTGGAGGGGTGCCAAAGCACCAGGACAGCGGGGTGAAGGCATTCCCTGGCACCAGAGTAGGCAGGACGCCATGCCAAGAACGACACCGGCTGTTCACCTCCTCTTCCCACCCCCTGAAACTCGAGCGAAGCCCCTGGGGAGATGCTGTCTGGGGCATCAGCGAGTGCCCTCGCGGGCTGCGCAGCCCCTGGGCACGGGTGACCGAGCCCATACCGCGCCGCCGAGCACCCACTGCTGCCCCTCGGGCATCACTCGCGGGTATCCGAGCGCCGCAGGGTTTGGTTTGGCGCTGGGTGCTCTTATGTAAGGCAGCAGGAGAGCGCTGGGGATGAGCGCGGCTTTGTAGGTCAAAAAATGGAGGTGCGGGGCAGTTCGGGGGTTGGGCTGGGTCAGCCTGTGAGTCAGTGGCAAAGGAGGGACCGGCGCGGCGGAGGCTTTATTAGCTGGAGAGGGGTGGAGCGAGGCTCCGCAGGCAGGCGAGGAGCCCCGCCGAGGCACCGCATCGACGGAGCGGGGTCTCGCCCTCCCGCCCGGCGCATCCCTCCACACCCCCGGCCCGCCGGCGATGCGGCCCCAGCCCCGCTCCTCCTCCTCCTCCTCGCCGTGCCCCTGAGGGGCGGCCGAGCCGCTCGCCCCCCGCCGCAGCCCCAAACGCCCACGGCGCAACCAAGAAGGCGGTGATGGAGCAAGGTCAGTGAAACAGGTTTCTCCTCCCGGATCCCTGGAGCAGGCGTCCTTCCTGCGCCGGCTGGGGAGCTGCAGACTTGTTGACAGCGGCTCTCGTTAGCTCGGTTATTGAGCGGGGCCGAGGGCTGGGCTCCCTGCCCCGGAGGTAGCGGCTCCGATGGGGTCATGGATGTCCCGTGCATCTCCCCATCCCTCTCCGGGTGGGCGGCCGTGCTGCTCAGCCTTCCCTGGCCTCGTGGGACCCTGCGGGAGCCCCGTGCCCTAGGAGATCTGCTCTGAAACACCAGTGGGGTCAGGGTGGTTGAAATAAGGGGTGTTTGTGTGGGAGGTCTACAGTGACAGGGACATGGAAGGGTTTGGGATTGGCATCCCCGGCTGACCCCAGGGCTGTGGCCCGCAGCCATCCCGGCTGCTGGCATACCTGCTGAGCCACAGTGCCACGCTCAGGGGTTGTTTGTGGCTGTGGAGAAGGGCCAGGCTGTGGGTTTATCACAGCAGAGGTAAAAGGCAGCACCAGGCCAGCTGCCAGGATCTGTCTTCTACCCTGTTCAGGCCTTTTGGTTCCCAAATTCCCCCAGGTTCCTCTGCATTGGTCACCATCACTGCCCACAGCTGATGGCACCGAACTCCAGGGACAGGGGAAGCCTGGCCATCCCTGCCATGGGCGCATTTCCAAAACACAGCCAGAGGGCATCTCAGGGGGATGAGTGTGGGTGAGGGTCCCCACAGCTGGTGCCCAGTTTTGCTGGGACATGGCTGTCCCAGCACAGCTTTGCTGCTTTGTGGCAGTGAGATAATGGGTGGTAACAAAGGGATGTTGTGGCAGACAGGTCTGTCCCTGGCGCCTCGTGCGAGGGCAGAGCCTGTCCTTGGGCCAGAGCAGCGTGGTGTTGTGCCTGCTGCTACCTCTGCCCAGGCACTGGTGGCTACAGGCTCACCCAAGAGGGGACAGGACCCTTGGGAAATCCACCTATGCTTGTATAGGACTTACTGTCTGAGTTTAGGTGGTTTCTGGGCTGGATGCCCCCCTGGCAGCCCTGTACTTGCTGCTCCAGCCGGTGCAGTTCCATGGTGGGTCAGGTGGTCCAGCCTTCACCCGTGTGTCTCCCCTGGTGATGGCTGCTCCCATCAGGTCCCACCAGGACCTCCTGGGCTCTGCTGGCTTCATAGAGCGCTGATGTGTTAGAGCTTGGTGTCCTACAGCAGGAAAATATAGCTGTTGTCAAAGTGCATCCTGAAAGGAGACAGAGATCAGTCAGCAGCAGCAGCTGGAAGTTGTCCCTGTCACTCCAAAAAAGTGAGAGATAATGATGAAAGCTGAGACCACCACTCCCCTCAAGCTGCCCCAGAACTCAGGCTGGCATTGCAGGGCTCTCCATGAGCGGGATCCCCGGTGCCAGAGGGCAGGTACTGCTGCACCACATGCAGTGACGAGCACTGACCTGACCCCCACGCCAGTCGAGGGTCCCACAGCTTCCTCTGTGCCTTTGCCACCCAGCTTTCTCCCACCAAAGCATCCAGGACAGGATGCACAGGGCATCAATCCTGCAGTGCCAGTGTTTGCCCCAGCAGAGCACATGGTCCCATTCAGTGGTGCTACCAAGGAGCTGGTGTCAGTATTGTCCCAGCTACTGAGAGTTTCCCACTCACCATTCCCCCTGGGACCCATGTGCCCTTGCTGATCTGATCTGTCACCCCTGGAACTGCTGAGCTGATCCCTTGTTCACATAGGGGATGCTGTGGTGCTGGGGTATCCGGCTGCTCAGTACCGTCACCCCAGCATGTGGAATGGCACAGAGCCAGCTCCATCACTGGGCTTGATTCAAGTCCTCCCAAAATGATTTCCTGGTTTCAGTTTCCCTCCAGCTTCAGCATTTCCATGAGCAGTGCTGGGCACGACCCCATCCTCACTGCTGGTTTCAGGGCTGTGCCAGAGCAAGCCAGGAGTTTGGGTGTCATGGGGGACCAGGGACGTTCAGCAGCTGGGGATGATGATGATCTGGATAATGACCTGGAATGATCAGGCAGTGCCTGTGCTCAAAATACACTTGTTCCCAGCAGCACTGTCAGTGTTCAGTGGGATGAATCCAGACAGATGGGTCTGGGGTACCAGTGATGCCCCACACCCTGCTCTGCCCTGGCTCCCCCTGGGATGCTCAGTGCCATCTGCAGATGTGTCCCTGTGCTCTTTGTTGGGAGCAAGCTGGGGCAATGGGTAACGGGACAATGGGTACCAGAGATTTTGCTCCAGCCCTGAGAAAACTGGTGGCAGAATCTATGGCATTGCTTGACATTTTGCTCATATTTTTGAATTGCATTAAGCAAATGTAGAAAATTATTTGTCCTGTTAATACTTGAAGCCAGAATTAAAATAAAATGACCTTCCACCTCTCCTGCTTTCCCAGCCTGCCCAGCAGTGCTCTCACAGACACGCTGATCTGTGTCCATGCTGCTGCCTTTTGGGGCACTTTGTTTTTGGGAATAGCCATGGAGGGTCCCAAAAGCAGTTTCAAGGCAAGATGCTACATCCATACCAGGCTGTATTGGTGACACATCCAGCCCTGTACTGGGCTGCTGGGGGACACTGTGCAAGGCACAGTAAAGCCAGGGCATGCCAGGGGTGCCACACGCGGACCCCCTTTCCCCTCGCTCCTGTCCTGGCCCTCCACTTTCCTACAGCCATGTGTTACTCAGCTGCTGGGCCAGGAAATGAATCCCTGATGGGATGGGCAGGAAATAGTAAAGCAAGTGGGGTACAATGGCCTGCACTGGCCTGGCAGGTCCCGGACCCCAGGGTCACCCTCCAGTGTGGGCACTGTGGCTGTCACCAGCTCCAGGTAAGGCTGGGAAAGAGGAGCATCAGGCAGGGCTGAGGACTAGGAGCTCCAGCCCAAGGGACATTCCTCCCCCTGGTCCCTTCTGCCTGTAGGACCTACCTGGTGTCCTGTGGGTGATGTCCTTACTTGGTTCCCATGTCAGTCCCACGTGACATGGCAGAGCACACGTGCCATCCCAGGGGAGCAGCCAGTAATCACCGTGCCACCATCAGCCTGGGGAAGAAGCCGTGTCCCCACGGGCCAGATGTGGTACCCAGCAGCCAAGCAGGAATGCTGCAATGCTCACTTGATGCCTGCAAACCTGCATCTCCAGCAGAACCACCGTACAACCTTGGACATCCCCAAAACATTCCCTGCCTTCTCCCTCCTCCAGACTGTGGTCTGGAGGTCCAGCCAGCTCCTAAGGATGGGGAGATAAAAGCATCTGAGTGATAATGAGTGCCAATGCCTCCATCCTTGCAGCTAAACCAGGGACTGGTTTTACTGGGAAGCCCCATTTAACACAGGCACAGGACAGTTTGGCATTTGTGGCTTGGGATGTTAAGGGATGAGCATCCCAAGGATCACTCATTCCCTGATGGGGAGATGCTGCCATCCACTGCCACAGTGCCCACAGGACCTGCCCCGTGTCTGACTGCTCGGGTGCCACGGGCAGGGATGAGGGATGGTGTTTGCTTACTGGCAGCAGTGGGTCGGGGAAACCTGTGGCCTGGCTGGGTTTCTGTTTGGCAGGGTATTTAAGGGTGTTCTCCAGGGTGTGCCAGCCCTGGCCTCCACCCTGCTTTCACAAGCACCCTCTCCGAAAGGAGCTTGTTGTTCTCGGTTGTGGAGTGTAATGAGCACCATGAAATTTCCTGGGGAAGTTGGGCTGTCAATGGGCAGAGCAGGGACAGGGCCACCTGTGCTGAGAACCTGGGGACAGACATGTCCCCTCCTCATGCCCAGGGCAAGAGGAGCCTGGCTCCATCATGAGCCCAGTCCAGCAACCCAGCTGGACAGGGGAATTTGGAAAACAGGAAACATCTCTTTAGCCAGGGCTTTGAATGCTGTGTCCTGCAAGGGCTGTGGCCCCACACTTTGTGGGAAACAACCTGGTTGGAAACCAAGGACCAAACCTAAAACCAAGGAATATGCATGAGCTCCAAATGCAGGTATTTGCTCTGGGGCTGCTGGTGCCTCTGACAGCCACTCCTGCGCCCACAGACATCCTCCTCACCTCACCTGGGGCAGCCATGGGCCTGAGCCCATCTCTTGGGCTCTGCCAGGCTGTGTTGGTGCCACAGCTCAGCTTTGGTCTCTCCCTGCATCTTGGAGGTGACCACGTTGGTCTCAGGACTTGGTGATCCTAAGTGGCATTTTTGGGCTTGGTCTTACCTGTGCGAGAAAATGTCCTGCATTTGGGTATTGTCATGGCACCAAAACCTTTCACTGGCTCTTTGAGGGAAAGACAAGTTGGAAGAAAGGATCTCTGCCAGCATCAGCAACTGCTTGGGTGCTTCTAAGGAAAAAAGTAAAGTTAGGGAGTGTGCAAACCCCAGCTGCCTGGCAGCCCCCAAATACCCACCACTGCCCAGTGCCTGGCCCACAAAAGGCTCTGGTGGGTGCCAAGCCAATAGGTCCACTTGCCTCTGTCATCTGCTGGGATAAACTTGTCCCCATTGCACTGGAGTGACAGCAGTGTGAGCCACAGCACATTTTTCCCCTCCTGTGTCCAGCATGGACCCAAAGGCACCGTTCAGACCTGGGGAAACTGAGGCTGGGAACTGGTCCATGGTGAGCAGCTGGTGCTCTGCCAGTCATCAGAGCGGGGACAGAGGGGTTGGATGTAGTCACACATGTGCATGAGGAAGAGGGCGAATGTAGCAATCGTAACCTCACCTGAAAATTGGCCTTTATAGTACAGGTCCCACTTGCAGCCGGACTTGGTGGCAGTTCTTGTCTCCCGGTGGGCTGTGGGTCCTATCCTGCTCTCCCAGACTCGGCAGAGGGAGCTGTGACATCAGCCAAGCCTCAGCTCTCCCTGCAGGACAGCAGCCCCGGGCTTTGGAGAGGGACCAAAGAAAACAGCGCCGGGGCCACAGCGCTGCGCAGCCCTCATGGAAAACTCGCAGACTCAGCACATCTGATCGCTCCCCCTTTTGCCTGGAAATCGAGCCAAGAGTTATGCAGAAGTTGTAATTTAAAATGTAAATGCACTGTTAGCTCTAAAATTACTTAAAAAGCTAATCAGTTTGCATCTGTGCAGAAAGATCTCAGACTCTCAGCACAGTGGTGGTGTTTTGCTGATGCCGGAGCACCTCTGCGTGCAGTGGCACAAGGCTGAGACCCTACGCCTCTCCTGGTGGGGCTTCAGCCACTCAGGGGGCAGTAGGGCAGAGAAACACCTCACAAAGAGTATTTCTAACTTGCAAAGAGTAATTTTCCTCCCCTACACCCACACACCCAGGGCAAGCACAGGCAGGGAGCAGCACAGCTTCACACCAAACAAATCCCCATCCTCCAAGCAGCAAACCACAGCCTCCACATCTCCGAAGGGACAAGCATGGTCCAGATCCCAGCCTGACCCAGGATGAGCATAAAGAGGTCATTCCTTATCATTTGCATCCCTGAGATAAGGTTGATGAGCAGCACCAGTAACAGCTTGCAGCATTTCTCTGATCTGGCAGTTTGCATCACAGCCTGAACAGGCACATTCCCAGCAACCCGTGGCAAGGAGCCATGAGGATATGTCCAGGTCCCCATCCCACTGCTGCACCCCAGAAACACTTGTACCACCCAGAAGCCATCCATAGATCACATATGGAAGATGGTGCAGTGGAGCTGGGAGCTGAGGGCTCAGAGTGTGCAATGGTCAGCGAGATCATGATGGGTGTGTGGGAACACCTAACGCTGTGGTTCAGAGAGGAGCTTTGAGCACTGATGCATCAGGGATGCTTGGAGGAGGCTCTGGGCTGCAGCCCGGTGTTATGCTTGGTCCTGGAAAGAACCTTGAGGCAAAAGTCAAGGTTTTTCACACACAAACTGCTGACACAGCTCAGTGCCCTGGAGAGATGGGACAGAAACGTTGCATCTGTGAAACAGACGTTTGACCACTAGACAGCAACTATCAACATGTTCAAACCACCATTTCATTTCAGATTGTTGCCCTCAAGACAGCACAGACCAGACTCACAGAGGTGCTGAGCAGCTGCTGGCTGAAGTCAGGCTTCGTATGTCTCAAGCTGAACAGCCCCACACCACAGTAATGAGAACTCCCTTACAAAAACACACCACCAAACAAGGTGATGCTTCTCACCAAATGAGAACCAGAAGAGAGAACAGAACTCCACATCCCTCTGTTCCTCAAGCCCAAACCCCAAAACAACCACGTGCTCAAGAAAGAATAGATTGTAATTATTTATTCTGGGTCGCTTTGAAAATATCACGTTATCTCCTTCCATTCATGGCTTCGTGTGGTCTCACAGCCTGTGACAGCAGTGTCCCAGCCAGCTGTGCAGGTCACTTCTTCCTCCAGTGAGGGGGAGACCATGGTCCCTTCAAGGTTGGCAGGTTGGTGCTGCCTGGTCCGATCTCAGCAGTCATCCCTCTGTACCAGGTACTGCCCGGGAGCATCGCACAGACAGGGAGCAGAGCAAGGGAGCAGTCCAGCAGGACTGGTGGGGATGGCTGTAGCTTTCAGCTGCCACAGGAAGGGAGTCTCTGGCTTGCGTTTTCTGGCAACTTAGAACTGGGTTTGTTTCTCGAGCATTTAAAAAAAAAATAAAAAGATGCTGATGCTATCTGCAAAGGAAAAGAGAAAAATCTATAAGCACCCAGAGGATCCAAGACCTGTACTGAAAGCCTGTAAAAGTAGCACGCAGATATCTGAAGGCTGGCCAGCCCAAACAACACAGTGAATTACTGTGTCAGTGGATGTGGGGACACCCACACCAATGCCTTCCCTCACTTCTGTTCAGGGACATGGTCCTTCAGCCCAACCCAACCAAACCCTGGAAACACCATAAAAGAGCAACAACTCCAACCCAGATATGCAGTCTCCAGAGGTCTGAGTAAGATCTCAAGCATTTGGGGAAGGATTCCCAATGCCACTGGGCACGGCCGTCAGCCTGCTCCCACCGGGAACTGCGGTTGATTTCCTAATGTCTTCAAAAGGTGAAGAGTCAGGACAAGCCTGAGTGTGGTTGAAAATCTCAGCTACAGGGACAGAGAAGCATCAGACCACAGAGCAGTCAGCATTCATACCAGTTATGAAATGAAACAAGGGCTTCACGTCCTGCCCAGTCACATCAGGGCTGTTGAGTAATGAGCTAACGCTATTGCCACCTCTCCAAACTCTCATCCTTTCCACACGAGCAGGAATTTGCCCACACACAGAAGTGCTGAGGTTACCTGGGCTCCTACTCTTCCAAGCAGGTTGAAAACAAGACCTTACATTATCCACATCTCCACCTGCTGAAGGGTTTAACTGCTCAGAGGCCCCATCTCCTACTTACAGTTCAGTGTCTACAATGACATCTGGCTTCTCCAGAGTTTGTCGTCTCCTCTGGATGGCATCCACAATCTTTTTCCTGGGGCCCAGTGGGATATTGATACTCTTCAGGTCATTGTCTGAACATAGCATGAGGGCCTCCAAGTCAATCTTTTCCTTCTTCAGGATGGAGATGAACTCAAACATGTGCAGGGAAGCCAGAAAAGTCTCCAAGGGGCTGGTGTCTGGTTCGTCATCATCGTCCAAGCCCAGCTCCACCTCGTCCCAGGGCAGCTCCTCCGCGTTCCTCTCCTGCAGGCTGTTGGCACTGCCAATGCTGTCGTTGAGACTTGGCGAGCGCTGCAGGCGGCTCCGCAGTTTGACGCCCATCCCGTCTGTGTTGTCTTCTCCCAGCGTGCCCCCATCCTCCCGGCCGATCCCGAAAAGCCCACTGCTGACGTAGTTGCGCCGGAACACCATGGTGCCCAGCCCGGGGCGGTTGAACAGGGACTCGTGGCCAGAGTCGGTGCTGACTTCTGAGTGGGCCGAGTCCATGTGCAAGCCCGGGTCACTTATGGCACGGGAGACAGTGTCTTCATCCGTGAGGAACATGTCTCTGATGTTACGGCGAGTCCACTCCTTGGGGCTGGCGTACGTGCCCTGCTTCACAAACATGACGTCGTTGCCCAGCTGCAGGCCGGACAGAGACCTCACGCTCTTCCTCCCATCCTCGTAGATCTTGAATGTCCCGTCCATCTGCTTCTTCTTCTCTAGTTTCTTTTGTATTTTCGTCTTTCCCTTGGCTGTGCCGTGGATGGTGGCTTGTGAGTATGGCAGGGAGGTCACCATAGACATGTGCTGGAACTTCTTGCTTAAGGTGCTGCTTGAATAGCTGGAAAAGCTCATGGTGTCTGAATTATCCGACATCTCCTTTCTGTACCGTTTCTCCATCCTTTCGTGGTGCTTCTTCTGCAGCTTCACACAGTCCTTAATCCTCCTCTCCGCGTCCCGAAAGGCCTTGTCCTTCAGTTTGCTCACCAGCTTGGGGTTGAGGCTGCTCTGCTTGGCAGCAATAGAGTCCAGGTACCGCACGCACTCCATGTGCCCCTTCATGGCTGCCATGTCCAGCGGGGTGTGGTAGTCGTTGTCCAGGCACCAGATGTTGGCCCCAAAGGAGATGAGGAAGGAAAGGCAGTTCAGGTGGCCGTTGGCTGCTGCCAGGTGGAGAGGGGTGTTCCCCCAGATGTCACATTTGTCTGGATCACCCCTAGACAGCAAGAAAAACAACCAGTTAGCATTTGGGCACAGCTGACAGACTCCGCTGGGATATTCCCAGCTGTGCAGGGGCAAATCAGTACCATGAAGTGCTGACTCCTTGAAATGTGAAGCCACACTCTTCTGACCCCCACAGCTTAATTTTAAAGGGGTCTTCTGGAGGGGTGTACCACTGACATGGAATCATTTTGCCTGACATGCAAATCTGTGGCAATTCCCGTGACCTGAATTTAGGTTGCAGGAAAAATATGCTCCTGCATTAAAACAACTTTTGGAGGGAGGCAAGACAGCTTCTGAATAGCCCAGAACTGAAATGTGGGGCTGATTCCAGCTCAGGCCTAACAATATTTTATTGTTATAAAATATCAAAGCTCAAATGTCCTTTTAAGTCCTAGTCAGATTCTATCTTCAGATCTTGGCTTCATTCACATTCTGCAGAGGGGTCTCCCAAAATGGCTCTCTGTACCCCACATCCTGGGTGGGACACCCTGGGGTCCCACCATCACAGTAGCACCACTGTGAGACTCCTCAGCAATGGTTCTGAAACCCACCACCTGCTGCACCTTCCCACCCTCCTGTTCCTTGGTGCCTGGGGAAATTTGGGGCTCAAGGAGCCCGTTGGCAGTAGGGAATAAGAGTGCATTTGCTGACATTGGCCTTGGCATGGGGGTTTTGTGGGGGATTTTGCTGTACTGTGCTTGGTCTTGGTTGCACGGCTTGGAGCACATTGGTATTAGCACATCCTGAGAATCCAGTTTCAGAGAAAGTAGAGATTAGGTTTCTGCACTCCTCAAGAGCTGGGCACTCGACTACTGCCATTAGCATCTCTTCTCACACCGTGCCAGCCCCTGCCTCAGCAAGCTGCTGACAGGACACAACCGCTTGCCCACGTCTCCTGCCTGCGGTGACAGGAGGGACACAAACCTGGGATTCAAGGGAAGTCTCTCCTCCTGACATTCCTCTGTATTTGTGTTGGGGTGAAACAAGAGATAGTTCACACCCCTGCTGGCACCAGCCTTCTCCTGAGCATGTGCTAATGATATGCAGCCAGCAGCAGTATCTGTCAACAAGGCACTCTCCCTCCGTGCACATGGATAAGGGAAAGCCTTTTATTAAGGCTCTGCAGCTCCACCACCCTCAAAAGCTACTCCTGTGGGCAGCAGGGCCCTCGCAGAGCTCTGGCTCAGCAGAGCTCCTGCCCATTTCTGTGCCACCCTTTTGATGAGCTCCAGAGGAACCAAGCACTGTTTCTCCACCACAGAGACCTCAGCTCCAATCCATGGTGACACCAGGAGTGCAGAAGGCAAATCATAGAATATTTAGTGTTGGAAGTGACCCACAAGGATCATCAAGTCCAGCTCCTGAAATGCACACTTGAGACCTTCAGCCTGTGTTACTTAACTCCTTGCTGCTTTAGAATCTGTGTCAACAAGAGCTGGGAGCAGCAGAGGCCAGAAACCTCTTCCAAATACCACATGCTCTGTGCTATGGCTTATCTCACTTCAAAGGATCTGAAAACTACTGAAGAAGAACAGAAGGTCACAGGAGCAGAGGGACCTCTTTCCCCTGCTGCTTTGCACCTTCTTCACTAGTGCCAACACACAAGCCCCAGGAACAGCCTTATTCAGCACATTCACCCCCACACTGAAGGTAGGGACCCCACTGCCCACCTGGGACCCTGCTGTCCAGGGAACAGCAGAGCCAGAGCAGAGCCACCCCAGCTGGTGTAATACTGAGCTGACAATCCTCAGGCTGTTCAGAAATGTCCAGAGGTTAAACTGGAGATTATCTGGACCCAGAGCATGAGCTTCCTGCCTGTATTCCCTGAGAGCTGCTACAAGGTGCACTCAGCTTTCCCTGTGGGAACATGAGCAGTAACTCCACCATCCACATGTTTTCACAACATTTACAGAAACTCTGTAAGTACAACCTTGAGCCCTCTGGCAAATTCAGCAAGTTGGTCAAAAGGTTCAGAACTGTGTAAGGGCCAAAAAGACCCACAAACCCTGCAGAACTTCTGTAGCCAGAGCCTTTGACACCTCTCATAGAAGCAGAGAAGGGCTTCAAAGATGGGTGAGGAGGAGGAGGGCAGGAGATCACAGGGTTGAGGAGCCATGAAGCCAAAAAAGGAGAGGAAGGAGCTGCCAGTGCTCCAGCAATGCTGAGTTTCAAGGAGTGGTAACTCCCCAGCCCTTGCCTCTACCCTCGTAGTGACATGTCCAGGCTGGGAAATGCATGGGGAGGATAAATATTTGATGAATTGCAAGAGAGGAATAAATTATTGATGGAGCTGGATTTAAAGAGCCAGTGAAAGTGGAACTGCTGGTGCTGGCAGTGGGACTGGAGTGCGTGAAGGGCTGTTGGTTTGTTTATATGTGCTCTGAATGGGCCTGACATGTGGGCAGGTGAGCCAGGGCACCACGAGGGTCCCGACATGTACTTGGACTCGTGATGTGGACAGTGACTGAGCAGTGGACTCACTGCAAACAGTTTTGCTCCTCAAGCCAAGTGTGTGGATGCTCAAACTGTAAAGTGCATCTTGGAGCCTATTCTTGTGTCTGTCCAGTTCAGGGGTCAGAGAGAAAATCCAGGCAGGTCTTGGGGGATTCGTATTTGAAGGTCTGCTTTCATCAGAGAGTAAGTGAGGGGAAAGAGCAGCAAAACCAGCTTTCTTTGGACATTTCCAGTGTCTAGAAACAAGAGTATTAGAGCAAAAATTAGTTATCTCAGGGCCTTTGCCCTATAAATGTCTGCTGCAGGCGCTAAAAATGCATCAGAAGGAAAGAAGAATGGTGACTTGCAAAGTAGGGATGTTTGATCCAGCTCAGATAATAAACATGAGGCCCTCCCTCTGGCAGGTGTCTGTCTGAGCAAAACTTCACCTCCGGGGCGCTGCACATGAGGAGATGCTGACTGCAGGGTCCACTAAGTGGGAACGTATTTTAATAACAGGTGTAAAGTGTAGCACTTCTCGACTTCAAGGCGTTTTCGAGTGCTGAGTCAACTGTAATAATCATTATTAAAAACACTGTTAATTGGGCCCCTTAGGTGGACGTGTGCATCTCCTGAGTCACTGTGTTTGCACCATGACATGCACGCTCACTCCCTTCCTGCCGGTTTTCCCCCTCCACTTCTCCCATGGGATCCCAATTAGCCGGGGAATCCAGTGGCACTTACATATGTTCTTCCCTGGGTGCGTGTGTGGAGTTCCTCTAATAGCAATAGACTGGCTCACCCTTGGCTCATGGGTGTGTGTGAGGAATCGGGCCGTGGGACCGGGAGCCAGCTGGTAGCAGCGTGTCTCTGGCTCCCATAAAATGTTTTTAGATAGAGGGAGAGGGGAAAAAAAAGTAATTTGTGGCTTGAGGAACAATCCTCACTACTTTCAGCCCAGCCAGTCAAGGCAATGACCCAAGCAAGGCATAGAAATGAGCAGAAAAGATGAGGTTTTGGACTCAGAGCAGAGCTTTGGGTTCTGTATCCCAAGTTTTGCCCAGGTGGTGGTAGGTCAAGAATTCAGCTATTCCCTAAGTTCAGATCCCAAAAAATCCAGCACAGATGAGGGTCATCTCAGGGCTCTCTGCCTCTTGTCCCAGCAAACAGCCAGGCTGGCAGTAACTGTGACTGGTGTTTGTTAGTGCTGTGGCAGTGCCCGGGGGCACTTCTGCTGGCTCAGCACCATGCCCAGGGCTCACCTCACTGAGCAGACAGCTCAGGTGCCGGAAGCAATGGAGCTGCAAGAATACTCCACCCTGCTCCTTCACCTTCCTGGCTGGTCATTGCCCAGGGGAAGGTCCCCACCAACACAGACATGCCGCTCCAGCCCTGTGGTGTGCAGAGGATGCACATCACCTTCACGTGCCTTGCTGCAACCTCCGCTGCAATCCTACCCCAGCCGGGGTGACGGGATGCCCTGGAGCAGCCTGGCTGTCAGGAGCCACCGTCACCCCCAGCCCACAGCTGAGCCACTTGTCCCCTCTGCCACTGACATCCAAAGCATCCATGACCCCCGTCTTTGTAAGAAGGGAGACTGAGGAGCTCCTCTGCAAAGGAATGCTGGGTGGTAAAGCTGAGCGTGGACCTGCAGACACATCCTCACCTCTCCTGTTGTCAAATCCAAAGAAGTCCTGGTTGTTCCCCTTCAAGGCCCCCAGAACTGCAGCTAACTGGAGCTGGGCTGGTGCCCGGCACTGCCCTGGCAGGTCATAACGAACCGTGCTGAAGAATTACTGCCTCTGAAAAGCTGCAGTGCTAAATGCCAGCTAGCCTGCTTCTTCCCAGCCATCATGTTAATTGAGTTTGTTTTCCTCGCTGGAGCCCAGCCAGGAGGAAGAAAAAGGCTTTTTGTGTGGCAAACAAGAAGGATGAGCCACTGCTGATCCCTCTGTCCCAAAGCCTCCCTCCATCCCCTTGCAAAGGGGGCACAGAGGCACAGACACATCACCAGCTGCTTGGACAGAGCAATAAACTGCTTCATTACCCTTTCCCGTGCATTGAGGCAACAAGTTTTACTCAAGGATCTATCAACTGATTTATTATATTTTCTTTGCCCCTCTCCATTTCAGCCCAGCACCACAATCTGCTGAACACAGCATATGGATGAGTCTCCTCCACTGATGACAGAACCTAGGTAACTCCAAGTGTCCATCAGCCCAGCGTGACCATCAGAGCCATAATTTTGGCCCCCTTAGCCCCCTCCCACAGCCCTTCTTTCTCTGGCTGCCTCTGGACACCCTCACTAGGACATTTCATAACAGCCTGGCCCCAGCACTCAATCTCCTGGCTTGTTTGGGCACAGGTACCATTGCCCAGTTCTGGCAAGGAGATTTTGGTGTTTCTTAATGCCTTGGGACTCTCCCATCACTCTCTGTACTTTGGCATCCCCCTGGAACCCAACTGGAGGCTCACCAGCCCCATCAGACCCTGAAGCTGCTTCCCACCTCATTCCTGCATGGAGCCAGCCCAGCTCCCAAGCCTCCACTCCATGCCATGGTCCCACACTCCCCTACCTCGCAGTGCAGGGCTCTCAGTACCAAAGAAGGAATATTTTCACTGCAGAAGCCAGAGGGAAATTCCCTGACATTTTGGGATACTGAGGAATCCTTCCTCTTGCCTCCCAGTTGTGATAGTGCAGGTGTGATAGTAACATATAGAACACAGCATTACATTTCATCTCTGAACAAGACTCGAACACCATGGCACATCCTCCTAAGCACTGAGGGCAAAAAAATTACAGGGTTCTGCTCTCAGGCTCTCCTGGGTCCTGCGCAATTTAACCTCTCTGGCACCCCTGTCCCCAGGCTGGGGCTTTCCCACCTTTCCTGCTCCAGGAAGCAGGGACATGCCTGCCTCCATGCCGAGCACTTCGCTGGTCTCTGTGTGGCCCTGGGCAAGGATCTGACACATGGAGATGAATGCACGGATACAAACACATCCTGCAGTCCCACAGCTGCACACTTTGCTACACTATCCATCATGTAAAGGGCACTGGGCTTTTGCCAGGCTATTTTCCTTGTCAGGAACAAATGTATATTAGGCTGTTAATTAAACAGCAGCCAAGCTGCACTCAGACACGACTGAGCCCACAAGGACCTTTTAATCCAATGTAGATTCATAAAAGGGGCCCGTCCATGAAAAAGCAGCCCTTGGGCTTTGTGGGGTGGCAGAAACTGCTGGCTTGGATGGGGGTTGACAGGGCAGGCAATGGTGCTGCAGGGTGCCCTGTGATGTAGGTGAGCAATATAAGGAGATACAGCGATATAAAGAGGTTACAAAGTCAGTCTGAACGGCTTTGCCTTTCTGGAGGAGTGTTCATTCACAGCATGGGCCTTTCAGATCAACTTTTTGGCCATCAAAGAGTCTTTGGAACCATTTCTACTTCAGGATCTCATGCCCAGAGCTCTCCTGCCCTTGTCTCTCTGTCCCTGGATGGCAATTCCCCTCCCAGCAGGATCTCAAGGAAAATTTCTGCTGGGCACAATCTCTCCTGGGGGATGCACAGTGAGCCACACAACCCCCACCCAGGGAAGCATCATGGGACTCTCAGCCCAGGACCATTTTGGAATGCTCCACTCGGAGCAATGTCTTGCTCTGTCCCTTCTGGACTCGGAAATAATCTTTTCCTGACCACACTCCTATTGCATCAGGTGCTCAAGAACTTCTCAAAACAACTCTATACACAGCCTTCCTGACCCCAGGATCTGAGAGGAAATGCTTTATAACTGAAAGACAGCAATGGGTGGAGAAGCTCTGCCTTTGAGTGCAGCTATGGAGCTGGCTGAAGGTTTTATACGAGAAAACCAGAGTTTCAGGAGATGCTGAGAGCCCAGGAACAGGCACAGTGGAGATGTGAATGACCAAATACAAGAGCTGCTAACACAGCCCACATTGGACACAGAAAGTCCCTGGGTGGGAGCTGACAGCCCCACCAAGCCCTGGCCCAACATGGAGAAGCAAAGCCCTTCCAAGGATGCACGATGAACATCCAGGCTGCTGCTGACCTCCCTCAGCACCATTCCTCAATTTTAGAAACGCATGAATCAAAATCAGCACTGCCACCAGTCTCTCAACCTTGGGTGCCTTTAGGTAAGGTGCTCAGAAAAGCCGCCAGAGTGGGAAGAAGCGCTGGCATGTGGGTTTGGTAAGAACAGGAGGGCCATGTACTGCTCAAGAGTAGTTCCTCTAACACCAAGGTGTAAATCCTACCAGTCTGACAAGTCTCCTCAGTACCACTCCCTCCTCTCCACCACATCCACTCTTACAGAGCCAGAAACCCCAAGATTTAGCAGCCGAGGGTGAGGTACAGAGAGACACACCAGCATTGAGCAACCCCTGTGGGGGAGACTGGGCTTAAAGAAATCTGCTCTTGGAAAACCTCCTCTTGAATCTCCTGGGCTCCAGGTGCACAACAGGCTGCCCGGGGGTCACATACTGAGACCTTGCTTTGGGTAAAACAGACAAGGGTCACCCACTGCCAGCAGGCACTGCGCACATCTCTCTGTGAGCATTCTTGGGACAGAAGGAGCAGTTATTCTCCCTGCCCCCTCATTTAAAAGGGCTTTTTTCATGTCAGTGCTCCGATGTGCTTGTGTTTACAGGATGTGTAAAGGACCATGAAGCACTTGTAGGGGGGACACATCCTCACCAGGGGAGCTGCAAACAGGGCTGGGGGCAGGAGTGGTTATAGGGTCAGAGGAGCTGGGAAAACAGAGAGCGGTTATCAGGAGCACTGGATTACACTCAAAGCACCACAAGCAGAGAAAAATAACGGTGGGGAGGACAGGAGCAGGGGTGTTATGGACAGAATGCATCATTTTTTGGGGCACACTGACCTGTGAGCAGGGAAGGGGGAAAGATGGGGGTCCCGGCTATTCCACCCCCCAGACCAGCACCGTGCACTCGCCCACACTCACCCTCTGCTGACGATGAGGCGCAGGGCGTCCAGGTTGCCGTGGTAGGCAGCCCATAGGGTCGGGGTCATGCCATCCTCGTCCGGTGAGTTCAGGTCCTTCTTGGTGGCTTCCTTCAGTAGGTCCAGGTAGCCGTCCCGGGCGGCCCGGTGGTACTGGTCATTCATGGTGCGGAGCGGTCCCTGGGCGAGCACATGGGTGCCCAGGGGGTTCAGGGGACGGGCATGGGTGTGAGGCAGGGGGAGCTGCCAGGAGGGCCCCGCTCGCCTCGCACAGCTCCGCAGTACCAGGACACCTGAGAAGTCCCGGCCGGCGAGGCAGGAGCTGTTCCAAGCTCAGCCAGCCAGGCTCTACAGCGCTTCCCCTGGGTCCTAAGCATCCTCCGGCCCAGACAGCTCTTTGTAACACACACCAGCTCCACGGCGCATTAAAAGCTCCAAGTAAGCAGCATCACTTCGTCGGGCTCAGCCCAGAACTTGGGCACAGGGTCACGCAGTGACAACTCGCCACGTCTGCATGTCCCCAAAGCAGAGCAGGCTGCCAGAAAGGCTCATAGGTTGTATCCTGCCTGATACCCCTCCATGCCCCTCTCCATAACTACCTCATCTCAAGGGAGGGGCAGCAGCAGCCACAGGAGGAGGAGTGGGTCTATATCTATCTATCTATCTATCTATCTATCTATCTATCTATCTATCTATCTATCTATCTGTCTATCCATATATAAATCCCTAGTGCCACTAGGAAGATAACAGCAGAGCCAGTCACTATCCCTGTCCCCCTTCTACCCTGCCTATACCCACAGAATTCTGCTTCCCAGGGAATTGCACAACAAACTGCACAACAGGAATCCTTGATAAACCAAATAAACTTGTATAGGCTGGGAAAATCCCCTTCCTCACCCTGTTTTCCTCTCTGGAGAGTAAAACAACACCAAACCTACTCCCATCTGTAATTCGGTGCTTCACTGTGAGTGCATGGGGGTGCAGTGTCTGGCCTCTCGTGTCTTTTATGCTGACACAGAATTCCTGGCTGGGTGAGACCCTCGGGGAGCTGGACAACCCCAGGCAATGCCTCCAGCGCAGTATTCCCGGGCCCCGGGCACCCTCTGCTGTCGGGAAAGATCGAGGCAAGCCTGGATGTTGACCAAAGCACACAGTTGTCCCAGCACCCAAGGGTGAATTGGTGAATTGTATCCCCTGGGACATGCTGTTGTGGGGGAACAATTTCCTGCCGCTCCCTTGTTCATTTTGCCTGTCATGTCCTGACTCTGGGAATGGGAGATCTCCAGGGCTGGAAAAAAATGCCCTGGGACAGGAGGGTGGCCCTAAAGCAGTGCCAGGTGCACCCACACAAGCTGCAGTGGTTAACCCCTGGGTGACAGACACGGAGTGACTGTCCTGGGTGCCTGGGGACACCTGTAAGTGCCCCAGGCAGGGTCTGCTGCTCCCCACGGGGTTTGCTCACCTCGGCAGGTTTGCTTGTGCCAGCTCAGCCTCCCCAGGTGAGTCCTGATGGATGTAGTAGCCACGGAGGTATTTGTTGCCGGGATCCTTCCAGGTGAAAAAGCAGCACAGTAACGTCTGCAATTCATTACCGAGGTTATTTAATGATTCTTGTGTTATTATTAATTAAGTTTGTTCTGCTGTTGTCGTGAAACGAGTGTTCTAAGGTTGCTGCCGGAGGACTGGGAGCATTGCCCGAGGCAGTAAACACTCTTTCCTCTGTTACTGGCTGTTAAGGACAAAAGAGGGAGGATAAACCAGTGCGTTTAGCCCGAGGGGCCTCTGAACCTCTGCCTTCTGCAAAACATCATTATCCACTCAGTTTTACTTCAGGGAGGCCTGGGCTTCCTCTGGGAGAGGCTACAGATTGAGGAAAGTTCAACCACTCATCCTGAAAGGAAGCCCTAAGGATCAGCAGGGCAGACCCAGTGCTGGTGGCAGCCGGCTGGTGGCAGCACGGGAGGGATTCACGGAGATCTGATCCTGAGCTCTCCTTCACCATCCCACGCAGCTCAGTTTGGTGCTGTCCCTGCAGTGCTCAAAGGAGCGCGGTGGTGAGCAGGCAGGAACAGGACTGAGAAAACACACAGCAAGCAGCCTCTGTGCTGGGCCCTAGAGAGGGAAAGCGGTAGGGACATCTCCAAAAGAGGCATTTTCAGGGATTAAAACTCATCCCCATCCACTGAGAACTGCCCTGGGTCCCCCCATCTCCTCCGTGAAACATAAGCTGGGGAGAAAGAGACCTTGAGCAGAAGCTCTCACCTCACCTGGCAAAAGCTTGAATCCCATCTGCACTGTGGTTTATAACATGACTTCCTCCTTGGAAGGAGAGGAGTTAAGCTGCTGAGAAAGGGCCAGAGAAAAGTGGTCCCACCCTGAAAAATCAAAGGCGGTGCGTCAGCAAAGTCGAAGAACACGAATTACAGTCCCCAAATCCTGCCCTGCTCTAGTGCTCAGCCTTCCTCATTGTTGCCATCATGGGTGGGAAAGGATTACATTACCCTTGGCACTGAACAGATGCAAATGCAAATTTCTTCCTTTTTCCTCAAAAACACTCCAGGCCTAGAGCAGATTGATTTGAATAAGACAGGGTGAGGCACAATATTTATTGTGCTCAGTTAAGCAGAAAGCCAAGCACCACATCATCAGCAAAGATAAGTTCGTCATCTAAACCATCTTCTCTCGAGGGAAGAGATCTCATGGATGCAGGGAGATGGGTTTCATGGGGTGGCTTTGCTCTCTGGTGACCCTGACCCTGCAACCGAGCGGTCCATGCCATGCTTAGCAGTGTTGTCAACTCATGCTCTCATTGGGTAAATAACCCTTATCTCCTCGTCTTTGTCCAGCTTCCCCAAAATCAGCTATTGCACAAAATGCATCACATGAGTTTCTCTGAGAAGCCCACGAAGCCCTGCTGTCAGCTCCAGACATGGTATAAATCAGAGAGACATCCCAACGGGTATAGATTCTTCGACTGACCAAGCTGCAGCTACAGGGAAACTTCTCAGCCTGGCAAGAGCAGAGATTTGGATCCCAGGCAGCAAAACAGGTTGGTGAAATGGCTTTGTTTCAGCCTTTTCATTGAGAGTCAATGAACTTCCAAACTTGGCAAGGGGCTTTAGAGGGTGTGACAGCAGAGAGAGCTCACACCCTTCTTGCAGGAACTGGTAAAAATTATGATGTGATGGTCCAAAGATTCTGGGGGTTTCTTACCTTTTTCTTGGCCTGTTCTTCAGCCGGGAAGTATAACAACTTCTTGGAATGTCTAGTATTTGGCATTTAGAAATCAAAACCACACTGGCCATTTGCCCCAGGATATTTGATCCCGTGAGCACTTTTTGGTGCTTTTCCGGTATCTTGCATCAATAAACACGTAAATGTGATATGTGACCAATTAGAAAGGCTTTGCTAAACTGACCTGGGATCTCCCCGAGCAAAAGCATCTTAAGCAACAACAGCCTTCAGGCAACCAGGAAAGGAAAGGTTGAGAATGAGCTCATCCCTTGTCTTGCAGTCCCTGTCTCAGCTTTCCCTGTTCCTCTGATATGTCCTCTCCTCCTCATCACGTGTCCTGCTTTGGTCCAGCCCTGGACTGTTCCAAATGAAGTGGCACCTCTCATTCATGGGACTCTCCTCCCAACAGCACTGACCCTCAGACAGAGCATTGGCTGAACCATGACCGAAGAGCCCAGGCGGAAGGACAGCGAGACCGGACACCCCAACTCCAGCATGGGCTGCGGACACAAGGACGACAAAGCCAGCCTGGCTTTGAGCCAGATAGCATCTTTCAGCCACCAGGCCCCCTCCACTCCTGCCTCCAAGGAAGTGTGGAAAAAGGGCGGCCGCATGTTCTCCATCCTGCTGGCCGTGCACTTGGCCCTGCTGGCCTGCACGCTGGTGAGCAGCGGGGCCTTTGAGAAGATCGCTGTGCACGACTACGATGTGTTCTTCCTGCTGACTGTCATGATGCTGATAGTCATCATATGGATCATCTTCTACCTCGCTGGCACCTCCCGGTGCCCAGGTGCCATCCTGTGCAAGGACTCCCACGCTGGGCCCATCTGGCTGAGAGGTAGGAGCTCTCGGGGGCTGGGGTTGGAGGGGAGGTACAGGGTGGAGAGTTCACGGGAGCATCAGTTATTACAAGGGAAGCAGCAACCATGTGGGCACAGCCTCCTCCTGCTCTGGGGCATGGCACCATGCCCTGCTTCAGGTCAGCTCCTGCTCCCTCCACTGGATTCACTGCCAGGTCTCCCTGTATCCACAAGGGCTCTTGGTAATTTACACCAGGATCCTTCCCAGCCTAAGATCCTTCTCAGCTTTTGCCAGAGTGTTAACCCCAGAGTACAGGGTTGATTGAAAATCCATTCCATCCAAAATTATTGTACGATTCTGTTGGTGCTGGGAAAGGAGAAACAGTTGTAGAAGCAAAACCCCCCATGACAACAGTTCCTCATCTTCCTCTCATCTATCTGCATTAGCCCATGTGTTCACATATCTGTCCAACTACAGATATTTTTGTTCCTCAACAGGAGGCCTGATTCTATTTGCCATTTTCAGCCTTGTCATGGACGTGTTCAAAATAGGATATTACTCGAGCTTCTACAGCTGCCTGTCTGCAATCAAAATCATTTACCCCATTGTGCAGGCAATATTTGTGGTCGTCCAGGTGAGATGGTTCTGCTCAGTCTCAGGGAGGGGTGGAGAGACACAGGCACCAGTGGAAGAGCTCTGATCTCATGAACATAGTTCAACCGCCCCCACAGCAAATGCAGAGGCTTAACTCAGCCCCACCCAGCCCACATCTTCTCCCTCCCTGGGGCAACTCACTTTAAGGCATTGATTTAAATTTGTTCTCGTCCTGTGACATTCTGGCTTGTCACAAACTCTAAGCAGCCCCCATCCAGCCAGGTCTCCTTTTCCATGAAGAACAGAGGAGGAGAAGGACAGTCAGGGCAGGGGTTGCCTTACAGTCTGAGGTCCTGCACAGAGGACCACCTGCTCTGGGACAGTGCTAAGAAGGGAAGAGGTCAGACAGGGACAATTTAGACAGGAACAGGGAGTGGCCATGGGCAAACAATGGCAGTGTGAGCAAAGAAAGAACATTCAGCAAATTGCCAGGATTATGGGCTCCTAGGCTGGGCCCAGATGGACACAAGCAAAAGAGGCTCCTCTCTCAGGATGATGTGCTTTGCTTTCTTGTTTTGTTGGAAATAACTCCTTTTCTTGCCCCTGCCAGACGTACTTCCTGTGGGTCTCTGCCAAAGACTGCATCCACGTGCACCTGAATGTTACCAGGTGAGCACTGCTGCTCTTTGAACCCCACTGGCCCAGGAGATCCGAGCCACCACAAACTTTCTCTCTCACTCAGCTAAAATGCAACAAGGAGATAATCTCATCTCCCTTAATGCTGCCCAAAACTAAACCTGATCAGTGGCTCCAGCTGGCCTTGGATCCCAGCTCAAACAGTTGAGGTTAATGACCTGTGGATATATCAGGGTTGGGATTCAGTTCAAGAATACAAGCATTACTCAAAGCAGATTAAATAAATAATTATCATTAAATAAAGTTATTCATAGCTGACTTTTGCTGCCCTGGAAAAGATAATGATTCAGTGGGCAAGCCTCAGGCTAAAATAAGATCTAGTCCACTTTTGCAAGACTGGAGACCAATCCAGATCTATTAATTCACTACTTAGAAGCTCTTCTAAAACCAACAACAGGAATCAGGCTTTGCAAATTCTCATGAAAAAGGATAAAAAGTAGGAAGAGAGGAGAATGAGGGCAGCAAAGCAAGGGTCAGGATGGGAGCAACATGGCCTACAGCCACTGCTTTAATCTCAAGAACCTTCTCCTCCTTCTGCAGGTGTGGCTTGATGCTGACACTGACTACAAACCTGGCGGTGTGGATGTCAGCAGTGACAGACGAGTCTGTTCACAAAGCACATTCAAAGCTGAAGAAGAACATGACAGAGGAACTCTTCAGGTGGTTCCTGAGAGGTAATCCGGCCATTTGTGAAGTCACCTGGTCCAGGGAGGGAGCCAGTGAGGTAGAATTGTTCAGCAAGTCAGGTTTTATCCCTTTTTGGAGGGTCTGTCTAGAGCTGGAGGTGCCTTTGGCAGAGCTGGTATGTTAAAAGCCAGGTCTGGATGTTCGCTTCTTAACCTGTATCACAGAGGAGTCAGAAAGGTGGAAGACCGTGTACAAATGGGGTGGCAATGAAGAAGGGAAGGGGGAAAAAAAGGGAGATTTAACCTGCCAATTAAATTCTTAAAAAAGAACATGGGCACCAGAAAGCTGAGGTTGAAGTGTCCTTGTTTTCAAAGTGGTCACAATATTCTTTTGTCATTGGTCTTGTTTTTCACTGACCCTGATTATCCAGCTCTTCAGGGCTGCTAATGAGTGTTGCCTCCTTGTTTTAATTCCACTGCATCTGTCTGCTTTTATCTTGTTTCAGTGGGAATGAGAAGTAGCTCAGTTGACCAATGCAACTGCAACAGCCAAATCTGCCAGATCTTCAAGAATGGCTACTTTTGGCTGTACCCCTTTAACATTGAGTACAGTCTCTTTGCCTCTGCCATGGTCTATGTCATGTGGAAGAACGTTGGACGCTTCATAGACCACCACTCCCACCACATTCAACGCCTGAAGTTCAGGCTCTTCCGAAGGACCTTCTTTGTAGGCATCATGTTGGGCCTCGTCATTCTGGTGAGTGGTCTGGGAGTCCTCATTCTTTATGAGGTGCAGGTAAACTCCAACACTGAGTCCAGCAAGAAGAGCCAAGCACTCACCATGTACTACATCTTCAACATCGTTTGTCTGAGCCTGATGTCCCTTGTCTGCATCGGTGGCTCTGTCATCTACCGCTTTGACAAGAGGGACATGGACCGGCACAAGAACCCCACTAGGACCCTGGACGTGGCCCTGCTGATGGGGGCAGCCCTGGGACAATACGCCATTTCCTACTACTCCATTGTGGCCATCGTGGCCAGCACACCAAGGGACGCTATCAGCGCGCTCAACCTCACCTACGCCCTCCTGATGATCGCCCAGCACACCTTCCAGAACATCTTCATCATCGAAGGCCTCCACCGGCAGCCCCCCAAGGAAGACTACAAGCATGACTCCCACCAGAAGGATCTCTACGGGCTCACCTTTGTCAACATCAACGCAGTGTCCCTCCGAGTGCCCGACACTGGCAGCACCTTGGCCCCTGGCGCTGCCTCTGGCACTGAAGCCGTGTGTCCTTCTGACCTCGTGCGGTCCCTCACCGCCCCCAGGGAGATGAACTGGAGGAGGAAGTTCTTGAGGGAGATCTCCATGTTCCTTCTACTGAGCAATGTCATAGTGAGTACATGCAGAGAGAAGGGGGGAGGGAGAGGGGAGCAAGCACAAGGGAGAAGGGTCTGTGAAGGAAAGAATGTGCCTCATGGAAAAACAGTCCTTTCTGTGCCTCTGCTGTACAGAGAGCACACTTAGTTATATTTATAAGTTGTCATTCCTTTGTCCCCTAAAACACTGAGCAACTGCCCTGAAGTTGACGTTTTAGGCTACACCAATAGACCTGTTAGATATTGCCAGAATGTCAGACACAAGAGGTGGGTACAAGAGAAGAATCGGTTTCAGTATTTTTACTATGTATCAGTGGATATGTAGAATAGCTTATTGAAAGCAATAAAATACATTAAGCCCTTCCCTTCACCCCCAGAGAAAGGACGTAAAGTGACAAATACCTGGGGTGAAATCTTGGTTTTCCTGAGGAATGGCAGCACATCTCTTCTCAAAACTCAGGCTTAAGAGCCCAGCCGCTGATCCCAGTTGCTGTTAAGAGAAACTGGTCACTGACAACCCCAGCTGGGGTTTTATGAGCAGTCAGGGGACTGCAGTTTCCTGCCAAAGGAATGTAGGATTACAGCTGCATCTCCAAAGAAGCCAAGCATATTATGTCTCTAGACACCAAGTCCCCAGCTAGTCAGTCACATCCTGTCCTCACGCTGATTTCACACAGAAACTCACAGAGGATGGGCTGACAACCCCCATGCAAGCAGGCACATGTGCTGGCTGGGCTTCTGAGCCAAACATCCTGGCCTGGAGAGACCAAGCTGCTCCCAGCTCAGCCTTTCCCACATTTGTTCCATCCACGGAGCTGGCACAGGCCAGGTCCATGCTAACACACCACACACTCAAGCTCTTACCCAGTGAGTGCTTCAGCCCATGGTCCAAGCCTGTCTCTGAGCGTGAATCAAAACTGGTCTTAGGGTACAGCACTAGACTGTACTTGATCTTAATGCAGAGACTGGCTCCTGGCCCAGGTCCCGTGCTCGGAAGGTCGCTCCTTTCCCGCCCCTGGGTAGCTGTGGTTGCAGGTGCTTTGCTGTGCCTCACACATTTCTCACCGTGGTGTTATTCCCGTTTCCTCTAACAGCTCTGGATCATGCCAGCATTCGGTGCCCGGCCACAGTTTGACAATGACACAGAACTGAACTTCTATGGCGATTCCATGTGGCCGGCCATCGTGGACATTTGCCTGCCCTTTGGAATCTTCTACCGAATGCACGCAGTGGCCAGTTTGCTGGAGGTCTACATCGTGTCCTAAAGAACTCCCTTGCAAGGAAGACGAGATCCTCCTCAAGCAACCCACCTTCTTCCTACCCCAGGGCTGGGAGACTGCCCAGATGTCCCGAGGGGTCTCCAGCAGTGTTGGGGCATTTATGAACTGTCAGTGAAGATCATCCAAACATAGTCCAGATTTTATTTTTGCTACTTGTGTGTGGATGTGCCTGTGTGTGTCTGAAGTTCTTAAAACTTAAAACAGATAAAAAAAAGGAAGGTGTCCAAAGCAGGATCATGGTGATTAACCTTGGTTCATGCAGAGACTCACCTTCCTTTGTAAAGCCTGTTCACTCCATGCCGCTGATGAACTCTCCAGAGGGTGCTCATCACTCTTGGGCAGTTAGATCCTGCCTGTGCACAGAGATCCAGAGGGTACGAGAGGCTGACACAGGCCTGGAAGGCACAGAAAGGGAAAGCACTTCATCTTCTGGTACGGCCAGTCGGAAATCACTCCCCTGCAGAGATGTGAAAAACAAACTGGTGACCACCAAAGGCTTTGGGAATCATTTTAATCTTTCCTCTCTCTATCGCCCGTGGATATGGGCCCTCTTGACCCTTCCCTGTACCAGTCCCTGCTGTTTTCCTTCCTCTCCAGGGAGGCATCACTGCAGCCTCCTCTTCTTAAGGAGAGCTCTGTATGTGGTCCTGGGCTGGCCCTGATATGGGATTGCTCTAGCACACTTTCTTTCTCAGCTTTCCTGAATCAGGGCTCAATAATCATAAAGATGATGTGGGCAATACAGTCTGGGGGATGATAAAGAGATTTTTTTTTTCTCTCTCTCTCTTTTTTTTTAAAATAGATAATGATTTTTTAAAAAATATGAACATTTTTGTACGCACAGTTATTTATTGATTTTCACTGTAACACTGAACTCCTGAAGGGACCCTACAACACAGAAAGCAATGCAATGCCATGGCCACTTTGATCTCCCATGCCCTGAAGGGATGCTGGTGCTGCACCCTCAAGCCTGTGTGTGCTTTGAGGCTGTGAGCACAGCCCAGCACCCAGACCCTGGGGCCCTGACACAGGTTCCTGGGTGCCTGCAGCCCTCCATGAACCACTGTATGATTGAGGGGGCTTTCAGAGCAGGAGTCCTGGGCTGCAGGAAGTTGAAATGGGCCCCTCTGCTGTACCCAGCGTCCAAGAAGAGCCTCAGAAAGCCCACGCTGCCAGGTCAGGAGGGTGATGCCAAAATGGCACAGCTGAGCTCTGTCTGCACCCTGAGACATGAGGGTTTAACTGTTCCAATAAAGGGCTTATTGTTCCATCAGAGTTTATCATTCCAACAAAAAACACTACAGAGGTGGCAGTAATCATCAAGCCCTCTCCTACGGACGTGTGTTCATCTGCCAGAGGGAAAACAATAAATGGAAATCATGGTACTTGAAACAAAGTGGTGCAATTTTCCACCTGACAGCCCAAGCTGACGCGTTTCAAACCACCTTCCCCTCCAAACCCCGATCACCAAACCAGCAGGGACCAGTGCCTCTGGCTGGTCTGACACCACTGTACCTGCCTGCCAGCAGCCTTTCCTGGGGTGGGTAGAAGAGGGGGTAAACCCCAGTTCCCCCTGCCCCCCAGAGGGTTGCACCGATCCAGCATCTCCGGGTGGGACAATTCTTCCCGTGACCAGCCCAGAGGTCTCTCCCAGCCCCACCGGCGCTGGAAAGGCCTGGTTCTATTTTTACCATTGATCTGGTAAAGATAAAATCTCTCTCTAGAAACTTCACCTTTCATAAAACAAAAGCCTTATTATTCTGTGGCTCCCACAGCTGAAATTAAGTCAGAAAAGAGACGCAAACGGCGCACAGACGTCAGTCCCACGTACAGCCCAACACATTGTCTGAGCCCCAAGCTGCTGAGCTCACACAGGGGAAGAAAACACTTTTAATCACCTACTCTCTTCCTGGGGGGCACACCAGGTTTCCTCCTACGTGCTCTTCCTGGTGCCTGGCCCCAGGTTCCCAGGGATGGGTGCACTGGGTCAAGCAGGGCAGACTTTGAGCTGCTCTATTGTCCTGGACAGGGACTGTAGGGGCACTTCTGGGGCTAAATAAACTCAGGATGTCTGTATGGAGAACTCCCAGACGGCCCAAGCAGCACTGGTAGAAGCAATAATCCCAATCAACCACTCCAGGGTGGTAGGTCAGCTGGAACCACAACATCCAACCACAAACAATCATACTGGGGTAAACCAAAATGCTCTGGGGACAGCATAAGCTCTGCAAGGATCCCTGGCTAACCTAAGGCATCTCCAGGCTGCAAGTGTGGGGATGGCAGAGTTTCCAGCCAAGGGCTGAGTTGTTCTTCTGCCCTCCAGCCACAAAAACACATCTTGGGACAGGCAGTAGACTGCGAAACAGAGAATGAATCCTATCTATATACCCAGAAAAGGGGTATATAGATATAGGGGGATAGAGATAGATAGATAGATAGATAGACAGACAGACAGACAGAGGGAAAGTCAGAACACACAAATCCAAAAAACGAAAAAGAAAAAACCCAAAGCCTAAAAATCCAAATCCTAAGAAAACTCCAGTGTAAACCCTCGTGTGCTCAAGGATCGTTTTCTAGAAGGTATCAGATCATGGCCAGTTAATGTGCAAAGGGATATGCTCCAAGGCTGATGGAGAATCAGCCAAACATCCCTGGGCAACTCCTCAGCACAGCCAGTATCCCAGGCATGTCCCCCAAACCCGGGTACACCCCTGGAGCAGGCACTGTCACATCCTAACTGCATGGATCCATGCCCTTCCCTGGGACTCTGCACTCCAGGTGAGGCATCACTGCCCCCTTCCCTTCAGACCTGGGACACAGCTCCTCACAGCCCAGCTAGAGAGTGGGATGTCTCTCCCTGATGGAGAGTTTGTGAAAGGGAAGAAGACCCCGAACACAGAGTACCTGAGTAACACAAAGGGATCCCACTTGGTCCTTTGTACACATCCTTGTGACAGATTCCTGTGGAAAAGCATTGCTGGTAGATCTGCCGTGCCTGGAAGGAGGGAAACTGAGGCATGGAAGCTGGGTGAACAGAAAGGTTTTGTCAGAGCAGAGAATGAGGCTTGTCCCCAAGGCCACCAGCAGCATCCTGCTGACTGCTCCTGCCACTGCATCATTATGGAGCAGAGATCCCATCCAGAGCAGGGGATGGGAAATGGGATAGTGATGTGCCTCAGGGTGACTGTTTAAATGGCAGTCACTGCAAATGAAGAGCTACAGAAAGCAAAGGGCTGTCCTGGGGCTCTCATGTCTTGCCAGGGGCTTCCAGTCTCACTGGCCTTGGTATAAAATCTACCTTGGCCTCCCAGGGATCTGAGGACCAGCTGTGCCACAGGGCTTTGGTGGAGACATGAACTAGTAAAAGTCAATCCTCAGGGGATGCCAGGGTTAAGAGCTCAGCTCTGGTCAAACTTAAGGAGCCCCAGCCCCAGGACTTGAGACACTGTGTGAGGGTCAAAAAGGTCCTGATTCAGACCCTGACCTGAGGCACACAGGACCAGAGCCAGCAAGAGAGAGCAGCAAGAAGGAGAAGAGACAGAGCAGAAGATCAGAAATCACTGCTCAGAAAAGGGAAGGCCATAGCCAGGGCCAGAACTGAGGCATCATCCCACTGCTCACTTCTTAATCATCTGTTATTTCAGGGCGAGATTTGTTTTATTAGAGAAAGAAAAAATAACAATACACTTTTTATCTGGGTGATTTTCCCTGAGGTGTGTCGGGGACAGGGGAGGAATCCAAGATAATTATTATCTGTCAGTGCAGCAGATGGAAAGTGGATGGATTGAGAAGGTCACAAGGCTGGAAATGAGGGATGGGATTGCAGCACAAGGCAAGGTGCAGCCTGTGAGCAGGGTCAGGGTGTTCCGAGAGCCAGGGCAGGAGGAGGCACTTCCCAGGGAGCAAGACAGTGGTCCTTAGAAAAGAGGAGGTGTCAGGAGGTCGAAGGGACCTTCACCAAGGGCCAGCAGGGAAAACACAGAGCCACACTCACGAGTGGAGCCAGCACACACCCACAGAGCCCATCAGAGGGGACAGAGGGACGGAGCTGGGGCGGTGCAGCACAGCTCCCCCTCACCCGTTTTGGATGAGGCTGCTCTTTGCAGTCACCCCAGAAGTCTCTCACTCACCACCCCCACAGGAGACGTCACCGACGGTTATCGGCGGCGAAGGAAGGGCGTGGGCTGGCCGGGGAGATGTGAGGGCACGGCCTTCCTCGGGTGGCCTTTGGGCAAACACAGCGGCTGGGCACCCACCTCCTTCCTCCCGGGTCCTGTTTACAGATCCGCTTGGCCCAGCCTGGGTGTTAGGACTGCTAAGTGCACAGATAACACCATTAATAAGCACACACTGGTGATAGCAGAGGGGCAAACATCACTCCTAACGTTTGCCAGCTTTCTCCCAGCCTCTGAGTAAAGGCAGCTTCTCCAAGGGAGTGATTTCTGCCATCGATCCAGTTGGTTCAACTCATCCTCTCCCTCCCTGCCCCTCTCCTGCACATTTGCTTACTCAATGACTTGGTTAAACTTTTGTCAATACTTTCCAATTAAACAGCTGCTACTCTTCAAAGTAAAGACCAAATTAGGAGGATTAACCAGTCTCCCAGGGCTTTACAACCTCTCTGTGTCCAATTTTAGCTCCAAGGCCAGGATAAGACAAGTCAGGCTAGGATGCCTCATCTCTGCAGCACAGATGCACAGTGACATTGGAAAAGCCACTGGGGCCAAGCAGGCACTAACATTTTATTTCAGGCCCATCTTAGAAGGAAAAAAGCTCCAATTTCACCCAATCTTCAGGATACATTCCAGACTCCTGGCCTCCATTTCCCAGTTCTGCATGGTCACCCCAATTTAGGACCACAACGCTGAAAAATAGCAGGTTTGTTAATGTCTTGTACAGAAATCACTGGCTTTGGTCAACAAAGAGACCACCAAATAGCTTTTGGGAGGTTCCAGCTCCATGCTGAGCTCTAGAACAGAGTCCAGAGGAGAACCAGGCACCTGAAGGATCTCGATTGCACTCAGGGCATCCCAGAACATGAAAGCAAGAGAGCAAAGACATCCAAGCAAATTGTCCAAGCAGGCTGCGAGATGCTGGTGCTTTGGGGGAAGGCAGAACAAATCTAGCCATGGGTATTCATGAACACCTGCCCGGGTCAGAGTTCCCAGACTCCACCACAGCAGTGCAAGGGTTTGTCAGACATTAAACATGACCCTTTTGCTGGCAGACATCAAACAATGGCTGCACCAGCACACAGTGGGCGTTCTCACCCAGGAGAAATGGGCCCCTTTCAGTCTTGTTTTCCACCCCTTTCGTCACATCCCCACACACGATAACCTGTGCTCCCTCACCCACTCCCATCCCTCTAATCAGCTCCTTGGGAAGTGTTGCAGGGCTCTGAACTCCCAAATCACGTGTTTGCCAGCTGTAAGGACCTCAGGGCTTGGGGGTTCATCCTGGGATGCACAGGTAAGCCCTCTCTTTCCCTGGAGAAGTCCGTGCCCTCCTGATGGACCCTCTAGACTCACCAGCTCAGCCAGAAATGCCAAGTTCCTGTTGCCAGCCACAAAACCAGGAGGGTCAGCTCACCACAGTCCCAAGACAGAATCAGTTTGCCCTACAACAGGAGAAGGATCAGGGCCAGAACAGATTGGACCTAAAGCATCCCCAACCTGCATGGCCGAGCCTGTGGGGTTGGCACACGAGGGTCCCACTCTGAAATGAGCATTGATAGGTCATAGCTGTCACCCCCAAAAGCAGCACCTTTCTGCCAGAAGTGCATCAATCTGGTGTCATCCCTGCACCTGGGCTGGACTGTAAGCCTTGCTTTTTGGATCAGTTTGAGTATCTGTGCCCTGGATAAAAGCACAAAAGAGTGGTACAGTTGAGAAAAACAATCTCAGGGTCTACCTAAAAACAACTTAAAAACTCCCTAAAAAGGGAGTGGGAACTCAAGTGGATTTTGGCCCAAGCAGTGTGGGTAAGCACTCCCAGCACAAGCCTGTGCCAGGAGATTAATTCTACACCTGCCTGAGCCATGGCACAAATTAGTCACTGCTGCTTGTGGTTTTACCAGTTGGCACATCCTGCGCCGAGGCCGTTGACATGGGGCAACCCAGCAGGTGTATAAAGGAGCTGATTCCCATTGGCTGCCCGTGGCAGATGTGAGAGCTTCTCACTGAGTAATTAATGTAATGACAATAATAGACCCAAAGTAAACAGGGTGGAAAAAAAAATAAATCAATGGGCTGGGAGCAGAGGCCGCACTTAGTGAGGAGCAGTCCTGACAGCTCCTGTCTGCACTCGGGACATTGGAGACTCCTGTGTGTTCCAGTGCCACTCCAGCCACCGGTGTGAGATCGGCTGCATCCGAGGCTGTGCCAGCACTGGATCCCTCTCAGCAGGCAGCAGGAGGCTGCAGGCAGGTAAGGGCTGGGTTTGGCTGTCCCACACAGCTATGGGGGCGCAGGGGGTTGGGTCTGTCGCTCCGTGCAGCCTTGTCTGGGCACTTGGGTGCCTCCTGGTGCAGCCTGGATGAGTTTCCACCTGATCCTGCTGATTTTATGACCTCTCCCCTCCCTCCGATGCAGAGAAGTTATGGCCCTAGGAGAGGGGAGGGAATTTGCTCCTGTGCTACTAAGTTGGGAGAGTTTTGGAGACAAACGAGTAAGATTTTAGGATCAATCTCTGCTAACAGAAGTACCAAGGACCTCAGGGCTTGGGGGCTCATCCTGGGACACACACATAAGTCCTCTCCTTCCATGGAGAGGTCCTGATTGACCCTCTAAACTCACCAACTCAGACAGAAATGCTGAATCCATGCTGCCAGTCACAGAACCCAGGGGATCAGCTCCCCACAGAGTCCCAAGGGCAAGGGCAGGCAGAGCACCTCAGCACACATGCAAAAGAAGAGAGAAACACTAAATTTCAACCTCTTTTCAAACAATTTCTCCCCCAAACCCCAAAAACTACATAGAATGTTTCAGGTTCCTCCTCACCTCAAATACATCTCAGGGGGCTGCTTTCACTCCAGTCACCCCCCACTGCAGACAGAGTCAATCCCTGGAGTGAAAGCACCTTTCCATGTACTGAATCCATAGAGAGGCTGATTTTGCCCAGTTGCTGTATGTGAGCAGAGAGCTTTCTCTCTCATGAGCAATACAGTCCCACAAAGATTTTCCTAAAAGCTGGATGGAAAAGCTCCCAGGCTCAGGATGTCTGCCTGAGCCAATCCCTCACACTCCTCTGTGTCAGTGTGCTCACAGCCCTGTGCTGCAAGTAGAATAAGAAAGAAAACTGGGTATTAACTGTGTCCCAATGTCAGCCCATGTGGGTGGGAGGTTGGATCTTTTCCCAGCAGCTTAAATCAAACCTTACAGACTCTCTATTTATTCTCTCCAGCTCTGTCACAATTTGTGTGACCATTCGGGGAGTGTGGCGCAACTCTCAAAGCCCAAAACCACAAGGAAGAGATTGGACCCATCAACCGAAAATCAAACAGCTCTGAATTTTAGAGCAGGTCTGAGCATGCTTTGTATTTCCACTTAATCCTTACGGCAACAAAGGGAAAGGAGAGAACCTGAATCCAGGGCTGTGTGTGAAGAAGGTGTGAAAGGTGAGGGTGGGAACTGTTTGACCGCCTCTGGTCCCAACAGCTCCAAGTACTGGTGGGGCAGAGCAGCAACATCAAACACCCATTTTAATGCAGGTGTCTCTGGAGAGGTTTAGAGATTTTGGCAGAAGGGCCTTTCCCCAGTGCCCTGCAATGACTGTCCATCAGGAAGTTTTTAATGCCTAACCTGGGCTAAACACCAACCTCTTTTCCCCCTTCATCCAGCTTCTGGAGAGGGAAGGAAAAGCTGCAAAGCAAGGAAAGGAGGTCACCACACAAGTGGCTCTCACAGCAGAGCACACAACCTCTCATCTCAGCATGTCCCCCCTCTAAACCTCCCCTTTTTTCACCGCAGCAGGTGACCCCCAGGCAGAGAAGCCATGACTGGCAACAAGGTCTCCAGGCCCTGCCATCACTGCAAGAGCAGGTCAGCATCTGCCCCAACAGACACCTCCAAGATCCACTACGAGAAGTCCTGGCTGTACCGCCACTGCTCCTCAGTGCAGCAGAGGGACAGGCAAGCCCAGAAGGCTGGGCAGCTCTTCTCGGGGCTGCTGGCCATGAACGTCGTGTTTCTGGGCAGCGCCTTCATCAGTAGCATGATCTTCAACCGCGTGTACATCACGCTGGGAGATGTCTGGGTCCTGATGGCCATCCTCAAGGTCTTGTGCCTGTTCTGGATTATCTACTACCTGCTGGGCACCAGCCAGCAGCCGCACGCTGTGCTGTACCGGGATTCCCACGCTGGGGCCATCTGGATCAGGGGTAAGGTCTGCTTTTATTTCTCATCTCATGCCTTCTTCCCAGGGCTTGGAAGATACAAAAATTCTTCCCCTACTATTAGAGAGCTATAGAATATATGGTTAGGGCACTGAGAATCTCCCAGTGCGCTGTCAGGCTGGGGGAAGTCAGGGGCACAGTGCATGCCACAGAGAGGAACCAGAGCAGCCAGGAAAGCCTGGAATGGGGCTTCCCTTCAGCCTCCAGTCCAGCTTCACTCTGTGGTCCCTTCCCTAAGAACAATCCAGGCATATCCCACCTACAGCCCTGCAACTAAGCACTGTGGGAAAGATGTAGGAAAGGTTTTAGGCAGGAGCACTTTGCAAAGCAAGAGGAGAATCACCATATTTACCCTCCAAGAGCGTCAGCAGCCCCGTGCCACCCTTGTCCTTGTTTAACATCACACCAGCCTCGTTTCTAAGGAAGGATTCCTGCCCGGTGAGTCACACCCCAGCGACACCCGAGCCTTCCTGGGAGACTTCCCACCAGTATTTGCCCCACTTCGAGAAATCACATTTCTCCAAGCAGTCCTGCCTCTGGTCTATTACTGGGTTCTTAATTAGGCATGGTCTTGTTAACTAAGCGTGGAGAATTGAAGGGAAGAAAGCTTCAAGGTACTAGAGTACCTAAAGCTGCAGAGAGATGTCCAAGGCAAAAGGGAGAAACAGTTGAAGTGTCCCAGCTCCTGCAGACTGTGCTGCCACAAGCCTGAACAGACCTCTGCTCATCTCAGGTTTCCTCCACAAGGCAGAAAGCATCACCCACCATTAGCTTGCCTCTGTCACTCCAGATTGCACAGCAAAGCCCCAACCCCCCTGTTCCCACCTTGTATCCAAGCACAAGAAAATACTTTGCACTGTCCAAACACTTTAAACCAGTCGAAGCACACAACCAGCTTCAGGAATCAGGCTCTCCTTTGTCTCCTTCTCTCAAAATCATGAGAATTCCAGGCAGGAATGCTTCCAGCTCCACACACATCCCAGAAGCACATCTCCAGTCCCCAGCTGAGCCCAGATGCTCCACAGGCATGTCTTTGTTTATTTACTGGTGCTTTGCTGTTTGCCCAGGGTCAGTGCTGCTGTTCGGCAGTTGCAGCATCCTCCTGAACGTGTTTGAGATCGGCTACACCACAATCCTCATCCACTGCAAATCCAAGGTGGAAATTGTGTTCCCCAGCATTGAAATCGTTTTTATTTGCACCCAGGTACTGCATGTTACTCTTCTGGAAGCTTACCTATTCTCTCTGTCCAATTCCTGGGAGCCCAAGGGGTGGGGGGAAGTGAGGAGACTTGGGAAAGTGGGTGCAACGAGGCATTGTCATGAGCATTGAAAGTATTAAAGTATCACATGCCACTTCAAATGCTATCTGCACTCCTTGTGTAGCACATTGAGAGACACAGGAGTAAGATTCAGAAAGAAATTGCCCAAGAGATACCTGACATACCTTAGAATCCAGAGGAATTTGCTTTGAATCAAAGTAGGGAGAGAGGAGAGAGAATTTCAGATTTTGCCAGAGATGTTTGCACCAGTCTAAGCCCCAGCCTCTCTCTGTATTTTGCCAAAAATCCTTTGCACACAAAGATATCTCACACCATTTGCACCTTTTACCTCAACACCAGCCCTCTTCTTTCCAGACCCAAAGCCATATTTGAAAAATAAACTAGTTCCCACCTCAGCAGCAAATGCCCACGTGTACAGGGCAGAGGAACACAGGAGGTACATTCAGTGCAGGCACACACATGCTGCCCTCACCCAAGGATTCCAGCACTGCCTCAGCACTGAGATGCAGGTGCCCACATGTCCCTGCACCCTTGCACAGAGGCAGGTTTGCTCCCACCTGGACCTGCACCTTCTTGTCTACCTGTCCCTTTCCACTGCGTGTGCAGCCGGCTGCCAACTGCACCCTCTCACATCACTATTGTTACCCATTTGCAGGCTTATTTTCTGTGGCATCACTCTAAGGACTGCATTCAAGTCCAGCACAACTTCACCAGGTAAAAAAAGGGGAGAAAAGCTGCCTTCTACTGCTCTAAAGAAACTTTTCCTTTCTGCCTGTGATCTCTGTTATTACTCCTTGTTCCTGCTAGGACTGTCTTCATCTGATCCTACAGATTCTCTATTCTGGCTCACACAAGAACCAAGTTATGCCTTGACCAGACCCATCCTCCCTCCACTGACCTGGGCTCACCAAATCTCTTCAGTTTTCCCTTGTGCCTTGGACTGCCGCAAAGCTCGTTCCTTCCTCCCAAATGTTCTCCTGGCTGCCTGTCTCAGGGACCAGTTCATAGAGGGTGGAGGATGAAGTGTGGTGGTCTCCCCATTCCTATCACTGGGAGATGCCTCAGCCTAGACCAGTTTAACCAGTGAGCCAGGCACTGCCCGCCCTGCTCCCTTGGAAACGGCCAAATGGGAATGTACTCAGCCATGTCTGTGTGTGCAAAGTCACACCCCGACGGCCACAGGCAGGGCAGGCACCGACACACGATATTTGCACCAATCTGTGTGTGGGTCAGCAAGAAGCAAAGGGCAGCACCACATGGCAAGTAGACACTCAGGTTGTGAATCATCTCCGCTAAGTGCCTGTCTCCCCTCCCAGGTGTGGTCTGATGCTGACCATAGCCACCAACCTCCTGCTCTGGCTCCTGGCCGTGACCAACGACAACCTCCACGTGGAGATGGAGTCTCAGCTCCGTGAGGTGGAGCAGCGGTTTGAAGGCAAGGCTCCTTTTTCACACCCTCATTTGTGTTAGGCTGACACAGATGACTTCCAGAATTCTGAACAATTCTTGATCTCAGCGATTCAGATATCACCAGTTCTCCCAAATGCTGAACTTTCATATTATTGGAGGTTGTTTCGAGGAGATGGGCTGTAAGGGGAGAACATCTTCACCTGGAAGAAGGGGATCTGCTAAGAAACCATGGAACTGAGGGGCTAGGAAAGGAAAAGCCCACCATAAGTTAGCGTTTTTGCTCATTTCTACCTGTTAACTGCAAGCACAAGATTGCCAGAATAGAAGAGGCTCATGTAATTGCAGTGCTCTTCTTTCTGAGCATATAGGGGAAGAAAAGGGGAGACTAATATTCCAAGGGTAGAGATAGAGGTGTTTTCATTGTGATGGAAGAGATGTCTCTCACCCAGCACCATAGGTGGGAAAAGACCTTTGCTAAACCTGTTATTCTGAATCCTCACAGCCATGAGGACTGAGCAGTAATCACTTAACTTCCTACTGACCACTGTTCAAAGTACAGAAATAGACGTTGTGTCTGCACACAAGAAACTCCCAAAGATAGCCATGAAATCCAGGCCATCTCCCTTTTAATTGTTGCATTCCTCTTCCCATGCTCCAGGCAACGAGACTGCTTCGTGCACGTGCTCAGACACAACCATCTGCAAAGTCTTCCAGAAGGGCTACATCCTGCTCTACCCCTTCAACACTGAGTACTGCCTCGTCTGCTGCTCCGTGCTCTACGTCATGTGGAAGAACGTGGGGAGACGCATCAGCCACCACCACGTCCCTCACACCAAGCCCAAGTTCAAGCTCCAGGGGGTGGTCTTTGGGCCACTGCTGGGCGCCACTGCTGTGATCACCGGGATCTGCGTCTTCATGATGTACCAGATCCAGGCCACCAGCTTGGTCCCCAGCCACCAGATCTTCGTGATATATTATTCCTACTACGTTGTGCTCCTGCCCCTGATGAGTGTGGGCGCAGTGATTGGGACAGTCATCCACGCCCTGGAAAAAAAGGAGCTGGACACGCTCAAGAACCCAACCCGCAGCCTGGACGTGATCCTGTTGATGGGGGCAGCCCTCGGCCAAATCGGCATGTGCTACTTCTCCATTGTGGCCCTTGTGGCCTCTGGCCCCAGGGACCTGTTGAACAGCCTCATCCTGTCCTATTCTGTCCTCCTCATCTTTCAGAACATCACCCAGAACGTCTTCATCATTGATGGGCTCCACCGGCAGCGCTTTGTAGCCGCAGCTGAGGCCAAACACACCGGACCCACTGGGCAGCACGTGGTGGCTGTCGAACCACCTGGGGAAGAGGAAACCACAACAAGCAGCGAAGAGGAGCACACCCAGACACTCCCTGGCAAGGAGGAAGATACTAAAGAAGAGCAGAATCGTGAAGACCAGAGACGGATGAGCGTGCTGGAGCTGGGACAGGAGCTCCGGAAAGCTTCCCTGTCCTACATCCATAGCTACTCTCACCTGAGCTGGAAGAGAAGAGCATTGAGGGAGATCTCGTTCTTCTTGGTTTTGTGCAACATCATAGTAAGTGTTGTGCTCTCTGCTATGTCACAGCCTGGCCGAGCCACGATGATCTGTGACACAGACGTGCTCTCCTTGTCTTTCTCTTGGGCCACTAATACAAGCAAAAACCTTTGCCCACCAAGTTTCAACCTTCTGGTGAGGCCAGTCAAGACAGGTTTTGCTGTTAATGCCCCAGTCTCATAAATAGAAGGTCTCTCTTTCAACCTCAGAGTTTGGAGAGGCTGGGTTTCCCGAGTGCAGGAAGGTGACAGCTAATAAATCCTTTGTCTCCTAAATTTTAGCCTCAGAAAAAAAAACCATTAGGGTCATTAAGGGTGTTTCATGGGAAAAGTGGAGAAATGTGAGGCAGCAGCAGTAAGTCTTTGTAAACATGAGTCCCCAAGGCTTGAAACTCACCCAATAAAGTACACTGTGCTCTGGGATCTTGAATCAACACTGCAGCCTTAATCCAGTGAAAACAAATTGCCCAAGGAAACAGTGAAACCCTGTAGGAAGATGCAGCAGGCTGGGGCAGAATGAGGCTGTCTTTAGGTTTCCAGGAATTTGATAGGATTTGACTTACAGCAAGGAATCAGTAGCATACTCCTCCCTGGCAAGGAGATTCCTCTGATGCTCCTGAAATACTCCTACAACCACTTGAGCCAGTGCTGAGATTAGGGCGCAGGTAGGGGACAGTTTGTCGTGCTCTGACTTGTGTTTCTTTTCTTCCCACCTCTTCAGCTGTGGGTCATGCCCACATTTGGAGCTCATCCCGTCTTCGAGAATGGACTGGAGAGGTCATTTTACGGCTACTCCACCTGGTTTGTGATCGTGAACTTTGGGCTCCCCCTGGGTGTGTTCTACCGCATGCACTCGGTCGGGGGGCTCCTGGAGGTCTATGTCACAGCCTGAACCAAGCTGGCCCCCCACCCCAGAGGCTGGGAAGGGTCAGTGATGCTGAACAAATGTGCAGAAAGCAGCAGATATGCATGTGGAAGCTTTTAAGATTCTTCCCTCCGGCTTCTGCTTTGAATTCTCCTTGCACACCATCTCCGTGAGTTTCAGAAGAGGTGGGTGTTTTATATTATCTTTTATCTCCATAGAGAAGAGACTCAAAGCCCATAAACAAACTCTCACTACTCTAAGGACCATGCATGCAGTCAGCAGTCTGCCAGTGGATGCTGTATGGCAGCAAGTGGGACTTTACCAGCTCCTACTGAGATCTTCCAGATAAAAGAACACAAGAGCAGCCTTCAACAAAAGCAACAAAGACTGACCTGCACTCCACAGAACTTCAAAATCCACAGTCAGAGGTTGCCAGCCCCACCACTGCTCACCAACCCACCATCCTGCAGCACAAAGAGACTGATCAGCCACACCAGAAGCACCTACAGCCATAGTCATTCAGAAACGAACCAAAAGTACACTTTTTATGTGTAATTTTCAAAAAGAAGCTTGGAGCTGCTTTAATGGTCAGAACAGGCACTATTTCTGTTTGCTACTGTTGCTGACATCTGACACATCAACTTGTGCCAGTCCTGTGGGGCCCAGCCCCACTGAGTGCCAAGCTCCTGCAGCCCTCGGTGCTGATGGGCAGGAGAGGCCTTCACACCTGCACCAGTTCAGTGCATCATTTCCCAGCACCAAAAACAGAAGCAATAACACAACCTTGCCTTACTGAGAATAAACACTACTACTCTTTACAGGCATCCCCAGAGCCTCAAGAAGCAGCACTCTGGGTGATCTTTACTTACCATGGATGGCGTTATCTCTGCTGTAGACCAGCCAAGGTCCCACCCCGGCACACAGGGCTGGTTCAAAAGTGAGCTACCACCAAACCCACTGTGAATCCCTCCCCACCTCCAACACTTCATCCCTCACTGCTGCTTTGCACATCCACAAACATCTCTCAAACATCTCTGTGCACAAGGGAACAGGGCTGCACAGCGGGGTGCCTGATCAAAGACCCCTTAGAACGTGTTCTGCAGGGGATGCTTGTTTTAAAAGCACGTGGGAGAGCAAGGGGCCTGTGATTATGGGTCTCAAATACAGAGCCTGATGAATGGAAATAAAGGAGATTGAGTTTTCACGTGTGTCTTGTGAAATCCCTGGGTCTGCTCTGCACTCACCAAGGAACAGGCTCAAAAGTCAACTGAATTAAACTGCTCTTGTGTTCAGAGGTTGGATGGGACCCTGAGCAACCTGGTCTAGTGGAAAGTGTCCCTGACCATGGCAGGGGGTGGAACGAGACGAGCTTTAAGGTCCCTTCCAACCCAAAACATTCTGTGATTCTGAGATTTAAGAGCAGGCCTGTTCTACCATCAATCAAAATCTTTCATGGTCCTTACCCAAGGCCAAAGCAGCATGAAACAAAAGCCATCCTCATTATAGCTTCTGTTCCTCTGTAAATCAATCCCAGAAGCAGTGTGGGTTTAGGATCAGAGCCTATTTTTTGTGATTCCCTAGAAAAACAAGCTCTCCCAAGACAGTAACAGTGATGAGAAGTAGAATTAGAATTAGGATTCAGCATTTGGGCAGTGATAGCACCTCTCTGTGAAACTCTGAGAATGACTGCATGAGCATGAACTTTGCCCAATAAGTGTTTGTATTTAGGCCCATGTCAACAGAAATATGTCATGAGAAATTACAGCTGGATAAATTAGGCTTCAATAAAGTTAATTATTGTTCTCATGTCAGTGTTTGTACCACGAGATCCACAGGAGACACATGGTAAGGTCTGACCTCAAACCTTCTTCCTAGTGACTGACAGCCTGGGGACAAGCAACGATGGCACTTCAAGGGCAAACCCACAACCTGGATTTTATCTGCAGTGTAACAGATAAAACAATGGTTTAAGTTACTGAGCCTTCACAGAGCAGGTGACTTTGGAATGACACTGAATACATGACTGAAGACATGATTAGCATGGACAGGAATGAAGCCCACCAGCCCCAACTCTTACCCAGAGCCCTTCTATGTCCTTTCCTAACAACCCCCAGGGCCAGGGTGCCTGTTTGACAGGTCTCGACTGCACAAAGGTTTTAGCACATGGTTCACAAAGTCAGCAGACTTGATCCTGTTTGATCTCTGATGATGTCTCATGCCATAAACACAGAAAGAGCCAAAACCACACAGTTCAGGTTCATTTTTCCAGAGTCCAATCTTCAGTTCTGATTACAAAAAAAAATATCACCCCTGCAGAGGAAGCTAGCCTACGGTTATCTAATGGCACAGGTCACTCCAGCATAACACAAACAAGATTATAAACCTCCCTCTGGAAAAAAAAAAAAGAAACAAACAAAAAACCAACCAATCAAATGCATGTTTCAGTTAATCTTTATCTTTCTCTCCATAAGTAAGCAAAGAGTTTACAGTGCAAGTTGATTTCCACAGAACAAGGATCAGACTCCAAACACCAAGAAACAAACAAAAAGGCTTCCAGAGAAACTCACAAAGAAACAAAGCAGAAAAGAGAGGACGGAAGAGATTGTGAGAACCAGCAGATCCATGGGAGGGAAGAGGCAAGCACGTGGGACACGGGATGCCCCATTCCAGCTGTGAGGTGCGAGTGCCATACGATCAGAGACCGGCCCCACCAAATCACATTCTTATAGACGAGAGATTTTCCAAGTAAAACAGAGACCTCACCCTGTTTACACCTGAACAGAGGTGGGGTCAGGATGGGAGTAGTGCTGGGTGGCAAAGTGGGTTGGAGATGGGAGGCAGGTGGGGGAATAACCTCTCTCTATGTCACATATTTCTTATCCTTCAGAAAATCATTTGAGTTTTACTTCAGCTTTCTACTGGCCTAGGACTCCATCCCCTTTCAGTGCCCAAGGGAGGAAACCACCTGGCTGCAGACCCTTGGGAGCTGGTAGCACACTACAGCAGCTCTCTGGGAGAGGATGGTCACACTGTTATCACTCCAGCTTCAAAGCTTAGACCAGGCTTAAAGGTCACAGAGTGTGTGACACACTTTAACATGAGGGACCTGCTTCCATGCAGTGATGGCACTGGTTCTAAGCTGTGGCAAACAGTTCATGACTAATGATCCTCCCAAGAGCCTGAATACCAGAGCACCAAGGACTATGCTTGGTGAGAAAGGTCTCAGTTCATGACAGCACCTCTCATTTTTCACTATCTAAAGACCACACAGGTCTAAGACAGCAGCCCCTCCCAGCAGAATATAAAATTTGACTCAAAACCCAGGATGTCTCCACTCACCAATGTGTAACCCCACATTACTGAACCAATCCAACAACAGTGGGTCTCCCACCAATTCTCCTTCTGGCTTCCCAGACTTCCCTTGGGATGCTTGGGACCCAATACATTCAAGATCCAATAACTTGGTCACTAGCAAAATGCCCTGAAGAATTCAACTTTGCCTCAGCACTCCCCACTCCCTACTGACATGGAGATGCTTTTCCTCCTACAACTTCCAAATTCCTCCTACAACTTCCCTGAGTGCCTCCCTCAAACCCCTGCCTTAGACAGTAGTGTGCAAAAGACCCTTCTGCTCCTGCATTGCATCAGCCTGGCAGGCAAAGATGGAAGGATATGGTTCCTTTCAAACCCAGGTGACAGTGTCCTTTCAGTCAACAGGAGAAGACTTAAAGAGTTTAACAGTCAGGTCTCTTCTCCTTGCTCTCACTGAGCCAGTCCCTTCCTCCCTGTGTGCTCACATGGATTAAGGAGGGCTTTCCAAAGCCAGACATGCTCCCCTGCAACAGCCCACCATTAAGGACAGGCTGCTGGGCCTGGAAGCCAAGGAAAAACTTCTCAGTCACACCAGTGAAAACCCCTTCAAGCAGCTTTCCAGGAAAGGAGTAGAGAGATTCGGAACTGAGACACAAAGTTTTCCTTCAACATCATCTCCTTTCCTTTGGATGGGAAGGACTTCTCTATATACAACTGAGACACCAGGGAGACACCTGCAGCCAGAAGGGATGCCCTGGAAACTTTGTGGAGCCACATGAAAGTAACTGCAGTTTCCAAAACCTGTCTCCTGCAGGAATAGCAGCTTCTCCCTTGCACCCAGTATACAGCTAGTCTTTTTCAATTAAATGCTGACTCTCACCAGGGCAAGGACAGGGTCAGATTGGTTTCCAAACCACATCCAGAAGCAAAAGAGTAACAGAGGAGCTAAGAACAGTCTGATTTCTAGTGCAACCACAACAATGGACAATCCCTTAGGTATCTTTCACTCAAGGTTCGTGGTGAAGGGTGGGGGAAGAGAAGTGAGCTGGGGGGAGGGATGTCCAAGCAGGTCCCAATTAAAGCTTTAAATGACAGGGAGGTAAATGAAGTGATTGTCCTTTTGGTCTCTCAGCTGAATGTGAAATGCAGGAATAGCTGTGATGAAGCAGCACACCGCAGTCCTTAGATCCAGTGTATTTCTCTCAGTAGAGGTAAGTGCTCTCTTAGACCCGTTGAATTTCAAACAGCTTCACATCTGTGTCATACCAGATTGGGGGATCCACATTCCTGAGAGAGAAAAACAAGAGCCACTTTACTCTCTGTGGCCAGGTACATGGAATTCAAATTTCCCAGCCAAGATTACAGCTGCCTACACAGCACACCTTCAGCTTTGCATAAAAGGAAATCACTGGTTGAGAGACAATGCACCTGAAAGGGATGACAGTATCCACAACATCCCACAAAGCCAGAGCTTTGCATGAAATCTCTGCACCAGACCCTCTAGGCAGCTTTTCCATTCCCTGCTGCTGCCAGTTCCCAAACTATCAGTACTCGCAGAACAACTCCCTTCCTGACACCCACTCAAAGTTTTGGAGCAGCCGATTCATCCAAGTCTCTTCCAAGGGAACAACACCTTTCCATCCTGTAAATACGAGACGATCCAGAGCCGGCCAAGTGCACGCTATTCCCTCTACAGGCCCCCCAAAAGTCAGACTGGAAAAGACCAACTCAGACTGTACCCAGCTGGTTTACCTCAAATAAATAACTCCCCACATGTAGGTGCGGAACCACATGGCAGTGCCCGAGTTGGCCTGGTACTTGCGGATGAGGATGGGGTGAGGCACCGGCAGCAGCCCCACCAGGGTGCCGTGCTGCAGGAACTTGAGGATCTCCGACTCATCCGTGAGACCCCTGCGAAGAGACAGGCCAGGAACATCCTCAGCACGGCCCACAGACACCCCCAAGACTGCTGCAGCACAAGGTATCAGTCTTAACAGACACAGACACAGACACAGAGCCAGCGAGCGTGGCCAGCGAGAACACACACCCTCTCTGTAAACAGAGCGGAGAAGGGATCAGACAAACACGACGTTTGGCAAGGAGAATAACATCTCTGCTGAGCCTGTGATGTTTTCAATCATGCTTTACAAGCTTTCCCCAAGGGCTCTCCAAATTCAGACTCTGCCAACCTCACAGAGCTCCTTACACACTGCACAGCCCTTCCTCTCCAAAAATCTACTTACTTGTCAATGCAGATCTTCTCCACCTGAGGGACCAGCACCTGTAAGAGCCGCATGATTGTCTGCAGGGGAAGCTTTGACTTCCAAGACATCACCTATAGGTAGGAAAGCAGCAGGGAAATCAGTGCACTGCATTAGCAGTTTTAATGCAGCTGTCTCTGCAATCTCTGCGACAAATGAGGTGTACAAAAATTACGAAGCTGGTGGATGAACTGAGTGCACAGGAACAATACAATAAATCCCGGAGCACTGGAATTATGAGGCATCCAATGAAATCAGTGGGGCATTGGCTTAAAACAGGTAAAACAAAATATTTCTTTACAGGTGTTAGTAAACTTCTGGAGCTTTGACCACAAGTCAAAGACATTCCCACTGAGGAAATGCTGCTCTGGGAGAGTTTCTGATGGTAGGGAAGGGGGTGTGTGAAGTATTTCTGCCACAACTCTTTTCCTCATTATTTATTTCCTCTGCCCAGATTCCCTTACCCAGTCAGGAGTTGGAGTCCACTGTGCACTGGAGGATGCACTAGAGAGACGCCTTCGATCCCGCCGGGAGTGTGATGCCTCCTATCAGTAAATATTATTTTTAAACAAACAAAAAACAAACAAAAGCAAATCACACTTAAGAGCAAGAAATACAATCCTCTTTCTGCTAATGTTCCCCACAGCTTTTCCAGAGCTCTGCTGGGAAAGATAGCTCAGCCTGTCCCTAGAATGCATCAAACCCACCAGACCTTCATTCACCAAATCCATACACTTTGAACCAGGCAGTGGCAATATTTGATGTGGTTAAGTTGGAGGACCCTGTGGAAGGTCACAACTCCAGTCACCACTTCTGACACCCTACTGCAACAATCCACTGTGGGAGAGTTAAAACAGGACTGACAACAAACAACTCAGGCATGGTTCTTTCTTTTGGCATAGGGATTAAAGAGCTAAGAGCCACAGCTTTTCCAACCTCTGTCTACTGAGTATCTCTGGGATTTTTGGTGTCCATCCTGGAATATCTTAAAGAGCATTTTTCCAAGGCTGGGCTCTTGGCAACTCCTACCTAACAACTCCTGCCCTTGAGGAATGACACACTCAACCTGGCTTTCCATATTCACAGCAGGAATAAAGGAAATAATCCTCTAAAATCACTGTCAATCTCTGCATGAGGTGAAAATGGAGAGGCTTTTTCCTTTAGCAAGGCACCCCGACCATTCACTACTATGGCCTAGAGTTGACTTTGCTACAAAATAAATGGGAACAGCACTTCCTTCCAACAGCCATCCTGCACCTCCACATGCATGGGCTCATTCATGCATCACCTTCACAACCAGAAACAGCCAGTTTGGGGCAGAGCTTTGCTGGAAGCCACTGAAAGCTGATAGTGCTGTGCCAGTCCTTTTCTGACTGGGGAACAGCTCGAGCCAGCTGCTGGACACAGATGGAATGACCCACAATTAGGTTTTATGGGCTGCTAGAAGAAAAAAACCTTTCTTCTGCAAGTTCTCACATAATGACAACATAATTAGCTGTGTGCTTAAGATACCTCACTGACCATGGGCCTTCACCTGGTACCAGGCTAGGCCAGGAAGGGTAAGTAAAACTCATCCTGGGATATTCTGTTTATTCCAATTTATTCAAAGCCACTCTGAGGACAGTACCTCAGCCAAGCCCTCATGGGAACATACTGTTCACCAGCTAATAGAAGATTCTGGTAAAGCTCTCCATCCCAGAAGGGAGAGGAAAAAGAAGCAGCAGTAAGAACGAGAGTTGAAAACCTCGGGAACAGGAATATATGCCTTTGCAGTTATGCCCTTGCTGCTGCTTAGTAGTGCTCACATTGGAGAAAGCTCACTCGCGTGCCCCAGCTCGTGTCACCAGCACAAACATGAAACACCCAAGATGATGCAACAGCATTCCTGAACCACGTTGTTTTCCAGCACCGTGCACATGTCCACACTGCCTTTAATACGATGCCTTTCCTCAATGGGCCAACCAGACCTTGTCTTCTAAGCACCACATTTCTGCTCATTTCACATCCCAGACCTTCCCTGCACACCACTGTCTGGCCTTACCCCGCTCCAGGGCTCCCCATCGCTCAGGGCTGCGGGTGGGTTTCCCTCTGGAGAGAGCTGGGAAGCCTCGGGCTCCAGGGAACGCATGGTCCCGTCCTCTGACACCTGAGACTTCTCTGTAAGCTTGTCAATTCCTGTGCTCAAAAGAGAAACACAAGTGAATTAAATATGTTTAAAAGGAGGGGGGTCTTATCTGACCTATGATGCACAGACACCCTATGCCTCTGCTGACATTGGAAATCCTCTCCTTTCAACTGGATAAGCAAGACTGAGCCTTGATTTCACCACCCCAGAGAAGTCTGTCTCAAGGAAAATGCTCCCTGATGCAAGGGGAACATAGATTCACATAGATATAGTTAAACTGAGGCAATAGGTCAAGATTAGGGCAAATGGCCACGTGGACACCAAGCCTGACAGGAGAGAAACTCGAGGCAGTTTGTTTGTGATCAGCTTGGGCAAACTGATCTGAAACTCGGATTGAAAGGCAGTTAAGTTATTCACAGATGTAAACTCTTAATCTCTCCACACCCAGTGAAAGGGTGAGTCCACAACGTATCTCACAGAGAAAACAAGCCTCTCTCCTGCTCCAAAGGTAAACTAAAGCTCACCTGGAGTAGCCACCAGACTGGTCTTCAGTGTCCCTGGTTCAGCAGGGGCAGCAGGACGTGACCCTTCCATGGAGACCCCATCCTGGGAGTTGGTGCGAGAAATGGGCTCAGGGGTTTTCTTCTTGCGCTGCAGACCCTTCTGGATGGACTGGGAGTCCGTGGGCAAGTTGGCCAGCTGGTGAAACACATTCCGCTTGCGGATAACAGCATAGACCAGATTGGAGTTCCCTGGGAATCACAGCAACAAAACAACCAGAGAAGTGAGGCCCAAAGAGCTCTGCCAATACAGCACAGCTCACGGGGTACACAAAGCATGACTGCAGAGACTGCAAGCTCAGAGAACTCTGCTACCACCCACAAAGGCAACGGCACAGGGAAGAAAGAGCAGAGCTCAATATCCTCTTATCCACCACAAAGCAGTACAGAAAATTCAGTGAAACCCTTCCTAGGCTGGAAGGCTGACAAGAAATGGCTTGGAGAGGGATATTCAAACAACTGAGAGGAAAAAAGATCATTTAAACCACATATTAGCACCTATTTTGGACAAAAAGGTTACTAGCCAAGATTGAACATTTCTGCATCTTCAAAAGAATTCACAAAACAAATCAGGGCACTTCATTTGAGAAGAAACAGACTTGAAATAGTGAAGCAAAACTGCCACAATTCTTACTGCCTGCAAGATAGCAGAGAACAGAATGAAACCATCCTCTAATATAAGACACAAATTATACCCACAAAGGCTGGTTTTGGACTTGGCAACCACCACGTGCAGGATTTCCATCAGGAAAGCAGAATGGGCATTCCTGATTTGCAGGTTTAAATAAAACATTAAGTTTTGAGCAGCTTTAGGGACCTCACTTTATTATTTCTTTGAGGTACAAGATGGTCATGCTTTTAAGAGGGGAAGCAGAAGGCATTTCCTGGAAAGTAGCAAGTGCGAGAACTTTGTTTGGATGGGGCTATTTGGTCCTCAGCCTCAGTGATCTGCCAGAGCAGAACTGAGAAGCACTTTAAATGTTTAAGGAGATGGAAGTTGTTTTGGTCCCATCACCTGCACTGCTGAGCAACATGAGCAGTTTCATAGCAGCATTCAGCCAGTCACAGCTTCAGTGTTACACACTCACTTTCCCCTCTTCTTTCCCTCTATCCATCTCATCTTCTGGCCTGCAGGAGGCTGAGGTTGTGCTGACAATTAGCTGTCATCTCATTTTGCTCTAACACAATTTCTCTAGGTCAGGACCCAACAACGATTAACTACTAATTCAACTTCTCAATCCTAGGCAAGGCTCCATGTAGCTGATTTCTACATTTCTCACCTCATCTGTTTGGACTTTCTCTGAACTTCCATCTCATGTTCTCTTGGACTAAACTGGTGCAAACCTACTAAACACAGCAGTCACTTTCTTACCATCAAACTGGTACTGAATGATGTTGTTGAAAACTTCCAGCAGAAAGAAAACGAGGTGGTGGTTCTGGACAGCAGAGAACAGGAACCAGGTGGTGGAAAAAGCCTCCAGGAGATGCAGTAACTTGTTAGCAGCCACCATGGAGAGAGACTTCAGGTATGGAGACACTGTGGAAGGAAAACAAATGAAAACTGGAGAAAGAACCAAGGTTCTTTCCAATAAAACCAAGGTTTTATTCTCAAAGATACACCACTAAAAATGTTGCTTTTATCGCCTTCCCACCCTGCACTTCTGAGAAAGCCTCTGAGAAAGCTGAGCCCAACAGGGTTCCACAGAAGCATTTCCAAATACAAAACAAGTGAAACGGAGACATTGCCTAGTAAAGGGAAGCACTGCTGCTTTTAGAGGGTCTTGCTTAGTTTTACATTAGCAACAGCATCTCTGCTGTGCCTCCTGAAAAGCTTCTCAACTGAAGCCACCTGGACACTCAGCCCAAGGGAAGCCACTGCCACCGTGGGGAGGTGGCACTCCCTGCTGGAAAGGAACAGCACTGCCAAATGCACCAGGCGTACTGGCAAATGTCCTTCTGCCACCCCAAATGGGCTCCAGGACTCTGCTGTCCCTGCCTCTGCCCCATCTGACCCTGCAGCAGGCCTTGATCTGCATCTGGCACCTCCAGCACGGACTGGAAAGGATGAGCTTCCAGCAGTGGGCACTGGTCAGTGTTAGGGGACACAGGCAGGGGTGCAGAGAGAGGGGAGTGAGAGCAGCCATCCCTGTCCCTGCTGCACGCTGTGGTCTCACCCCACAGTGCTCACCGTTCACTACAATGGTGAGCAGGCAGTCGAAGAGAGGCTGCAGCCGCTGGTGCCCGCTCGTGATGATCTTGTGAAAGACCTGTGGAAGGAAGGAGTTCTTGAGCAAGGCAGTACCTTACTGAAAGCACCCTCTCAACCAAAACCAGTGCCACCCCCACACTAATCGCTTCCTGACACCATTCCTTCCTAGGCAGGGCCCTGCACACTCCACAATTACACAGGTGGGGAAGGCTGCTCTCGCTGCAGACTCGCGCTCCACGAGTACAAGCTTTCATTTGCAAGGAATCCTTTGGGAACATGATTAGGGCCCCACAACACCACAAACAGAAACTGACTGTGAGCTGTTCCACAATGTTCAGGCAGCCTGGGACAAAACTAAACCACCAGGAAGTAAGAGACATCTTTACTTCCAATGGATTTTGACTTTGAACCCTTATGAGAGCTGTTTGAAATGTTACAGAATTAATCATTTTACAGCTGATTTTAGCGTGAACTTCTAACTCAAATGTTTGTACTATTTTTAACTACACCCTCAGACATGGAAAGATTCAACTGCCTTGTAACCAGTTCAGACATTCCCAATCTCGGCCTTTCCAACTCTAGCTGGCATATCTGTAGAGAAGTCCTGACCATAATTAAAACACCTAATTAAAACATTAATGGAATGTAATAGCAAAACACATAGCGTCAAGTGCAGTTGTGGTGGACAGGTTTCTTCCTACTCCTTCTAATGGGAATCTCCTTTTGGAGGTTTACGAGAAGCTGCTTAGATAATTCTTTTCTGGCAAACGAGCACTAACACGACAGGAGGGAACCACCCGAGGCTGGTACTGCAAAGCACACAGCTTTTGTAGGCAGTGCTGTGGGCAGACTGAAAGGTGAATGAAACCTTGCAGCAACACAAAGCTGGAGGGCTGAGCTTGGTATCACTGTTGTTCCCACTGACAGATGTGCTCCACACAACCCTGGTTACCTGGCACAGAGCCGGATCTCCTGCCTTCCCCACCTACAGTCAAGTCTGGTACAGGCCATGCTCCCATCCCACTCATGCTCCCATCCCAGAGTCCTCTGGACACCAGCCCAGCACCATCAGGAATCCTGTTCTTTGGGATCATCTCATGCAGACGGAATTGCACCTCTTGGAATTCCAACCAACCGCCTGCCAGACACACCACTTCAGGTTAACAGTGTGCAAAGATCCCGCCAGTGCTTAGATGCATCCCACACACTTTCTAGCTACTCTGGGGGCTTCCAGTCTAGGGAGGGTGAGTACACTGAAGGAGAACAATTGTTTGGAAAGGTATGAAGCAGGAGCTGGGAGGGTCAGAGGAGAGCTGCTGGAGCTATACTCACTATGATGAGCAGATCTGCATGTGTCCCTGTGAAGACAGGGATATCCATAGGCACTCGGACAGAATACGGCTTGTTCAGGCGAACCCCAAAGTTACGCTCCCCACTGAGAAGCAGCAGGATAAAGACCCCAATGTGCATCAAGCCCACTCGTGCTGCAGAGGAAAAAAAAAACAGAAAAACTCCACGTGTCACAGTGAGGCCAGGGGAATCCTGAGACAGAGGGGCAGTGAAGAGGGAGGAGAAACATTATGGGACTGAAAAAAAAGTGCACAGACCAAACTATCCTGATAAGGGACATCCCACAGAGCTCCCTCCGTTGTCAGTGCCAGTGTCCTTCCCAAGCACATTTATGTAACACTATAGTGTTAAGCCTTGGACAGATCATGTTTTTCTTCATTATATTCTTGATAGAAACCTCTCATCATAGTAGGGAAGATCTGACTTCTCTCCACCATAGAGTGACAAGAGTTATACGTGATTTATTCCCAAGGCAAGAGAGGATTGCTCATTTCTCCCTCCTCATGGGATCAGGGACAGAGTTTTCAACATGAGGACTCAATACGAGTTAACACGTGCTAAGGAAGAATCTCCCTTCCCTATATTATGGGACAGATCATGTCCTGCTTCTAGTCTGTTAGAAACATTAAAACCCAACTAACTGAACCACTCTACTCCATGTCTTAGAAGGTCAGGAACACACACTTGAGATGCTGTCACATGTAAGTGGTAGAGAGAAAGTATCTTAAAAACATTCTAGCTCCACTGTCAAGCACAAATCATACCAAATATTGAAAACAACCAACTTACACTGGTCTGCTCTGGCATCATTGAGAAAGTACAAGATTGGGACAAGAATGTCCAGAACATCGCTACTCTTCAGCACAAAGAATAGGAATTTCTGGAAGAAAAGGGAGGATTTCAGACAATCACAAGCATATTTGGTTTCCTGCATCATCTGCAGGACTCAGGAGAGGTACTCTTGAGCTAATTAGTCTCTCAAGAACATAAAAAAGCCTGGTGTATGCACCAGCTCTTCAACTCCAGTGTTATTTGTAGGATTATTATAATAATTTCTCAAGCACAGACCTTCAGGAGCTGCAGCCCCCCTCACAGGCTGTCCCCACATCCAGACCCCCAGCCCCTGCAGCAGGGAGCAGTGCTGCTGACCACAGTACCCCAGAGCCACTGCTAACTACCCACCACAGCCCTTCACCAGGGCTCGGTCCAGCCAGAGCCACACCAGACAAGGTGGGGCAAAACCCAGCAACAAGCAGATCCACACCTTGTTGAAGTCACAGAGTTTCCAGAAGAGGACAAGGAGTTCCTGATGGAATTGGATCTTCTTGGCAGAGTTTGGCAGGTAGGTCTGGACCAGCGGGTTTGATAACAAGCGAGCCACTCCTTTCAGGATGAACTGGAAATCCTGCCAACAGACCAGGAAAGAGACTGTGGTGGGCCCAGGGATAATGCAATCAGCATGAAATCAGACAGGAAACAGCGCAGGATGGGAGCACATTACCTCCTCTCGGTGTATCCTTGAGAGGTAATTCACAAACAGATTGTCTGGTCCAGGAGGCTGTGTTCAAAGAAAAGGAGGGAAATGCTTACTGGCAACAAAATTTATTCAGGAAGTCAAAGTGTGACCACTAATGTCCCTCACTTCAGCTTTCCTCTGACTGATCCAGTTTTAAATGCAAGGAGACAGAGCGCTGCAGGGAATAGTAAAGTCAGGGGCTTTTCACTTACATGCTCCCTATTCAAGGCAGTGACCAAAATCCAGTGTTTTGGTCATGTACAGGTGTTTAGTGGCCTACAGGACTGAAGTAGGACCGGATTAGAGAGAGCAGACTGCAGGGGGAAAAGCAGTGCTGGGCCCCACAGCTCACCATTCAATACAAGTTGGTGTGGGAGGACCCCAGGGAGTTCAGGAGAGCAGCAAATACAGACCCCAGTGTCACTCACATCCACATCATCCATGGCTGTGCCAGTGGTCGTGCCATCCACGGTGGGACTTGAACTGGTGGAGCTGTCATAGTCCAAAGTGACAATCAGCACCTGGGCCGCCTCCTCCACCAGAGGCTCGCGGTAGTCAGAGAAGAGCAGGTGGTTGTAGGGAATCCCATAACCCACCGGGTCGTAGGCACAGACAACATTCAGGAGAGAGGTGAAGAGTGGGAGTGCATGTCTGAGGAGGAGAAAACACTTTCAGAAGGCAGAAGCAGGAAAATAAAGGTGCTGCCTTTAGGGAGGGACAGGCATCCCTCTCCCCCAGAGTCTGGAGTCATGATAAAATACCATCATCTTCTTTAACCTGGGACAGTGACCCATGACTGAGCAGCCCAGAGACAAGAGCCAAGCTGGTCTCCTGGACTACAGCTGAGAGGGAAGGGGAGATGAAAAAGGCCATGCGGCCTCCCAGAGGAATCCTGTGCAGCAGTGTGAAAAGGGGAAAGGACCTCAAAGCTCTCTAGGCCCTGGAAAGACAAAACTGTCTGCCTTCAGCCAGGTCTGTGCTTCCCAGGGTGAGTGTCACCTGAGGAGTTGGAAGTCCCAGAGGAGACAATGTCACTAGAGGGCGGCATTCATCCAACACAACCACCTGCTGCAGTGCCACGCCACCATCCCAAACGAATGCAGTCTACAGCAGGGAACAGCCCCTGGATGTTGGAGGTAGCAAGTCCTATGGTCCCCCCATTACCAACACACTCCGTGAAGGAGATCTAAAGGTTTTTCTCCCCCTGGCACCCGGGCCCCACCCTTCACCCTCACCTGTTTTCTGTAGAGCAGAAAAACTGTACCCAGGGGTTGGTGTTGCTGCTGTCTGAGGAGGGAGGCAGGTACATGGCCTCGGAGAAACAGGTCAGCAGCAGCTTCAGCAGTTCTGTTCTGAGAGGAAGGAAGAAGTTGTCAAGGTGTGGAGCAGGAGGCACAATCACTTACCACAACAACACATAAGGAAGGCTCAGTCCTATCTAGAAAATCCTCCCCAGAAAGACCTAAGCCCATTTAATTTCCTAAGCAATACAGCTTTCACTGGCACAAAGCTCGGCAGAACTGCTGCTTACAAAAAGAGAAATCCAGTACAGAGCTCCCAGGCATTTCCAGAACAGCAACGTTTATCCAGTTTCTGTTGCAGACACTCTGACTCCCATATCATAATACAAAAAGCTATTTAAAAGGTCAGCTGAGGTTTTTTCTATGTTGCCAGTCCTGTTAGCTCAGAAAGGAGCAAGCAGAAAGCCCCTTGGGAATCACAGATACCCACAGAAGCTAAGAGCTCATCTCCCCCAGATCTCCCCCTCCTGAGCCAGTTTCTTTCCATTCTGCCTTTGCAGAAGCTCTTACCTATTCAAGTCATGGATGTAGTTAGGCTGTGGAGAGTGGGCAAAGCCCACTCCTGCCTCCCAGATGTACTCACAGCTGTCAATGGAGTGGATATCTTCTGCTGTGTCCTGTGGGAGAAATAAGAGGTTGGACCACAGAAGGCAAGAGCCAGAGTTGGCAGCATTAGTGGTACCCAAGGCAGTTCAGCCACTCTCTCTACCAAAGAAACCAGCAGAGAAGCATCCAGACAGTTGGGTCTGTGCAGCATCTTCCCATGCCTAAAAAAAGCAAGTGCTGATGTCTTCAAAGAGCTCAGCCTTGGTGAGTAAGGGGTAAGAGAAATGCAGGCACTGTGCATGATGGAGGGAGCATCCATTTCTAGCCATAACATAAGGGCTGACTTCAGTGGGAGGACAAAGAGCAAAACAACATGGGTGAGTCTCAGTTCTTCTTTGCCCATTCCCTCACAGTTCTTACTCCTCCTCTTTACTCAAATGCTGCTTCAGCAAATATCCAACATGACCTGTATCTCTGGGGTCACATGCTCTGCCATGAACATGAGGTGGTGGTACCATCTCTCTCCTAACCTGAAGTCAGACCAGGCCCAGGGAGGGAAGCCAGCTTGGCAAAGGCTACAGAGGCTGCAGGCAGCAGACAGACAGCCAACAGCAAGGAACATAAATCATTCACAATCTCAGTGTCTCATTCTAGTTGCCCAGGGCACTGAAAAACCAGTCTGGCTGCTGCCAAGTGAAAATCGCAGGTGCAGGTGGTGGGGGGAGGCTCTCCCAGGAATAAACATTGTCACCCCGACTTGTGCAAGCCATCCCAACTGACAACAATAGACAGCAAGTCCATCTGTTTCAGCCCCACTCCCACTTACTCTTAGCACAGGGGTAGCTCTGATCCAGCCTTGCCCCTTCACCCTCAGGTGACAGATTTCAACGCTCTTTGTACTACTCAGAAACCTCAAGCAATCAATTTAGTACCTCAGGTTTGTCAGGGAATTTTGCAGCCATCAAATACACAGTGGTTTAGCATGCTCATTTTTAGTTTACATCAGAGCTACACCAAAAGCAGCGATGCCCACTTTTGCTTATAGACCAGATCTACAAAAACCACCAGAATCACTGATGGGAGAGAGGGAGGGAGGTAGATGCACCATAACCTGTTCTTAGCACACCTGGTAGGAGATCCCTGCTTCAGGGAACTCCTCTGAAGCACAGACCATAAGGATCAGAACACGTTTGTCTTTGTTGCCATGATATAAAGAGGGAGAGGAGGTAGAAAGACACAACAAAGACCATCTACTCATTCAGGCAAACAGATGCTTCCTGCCCCAGGCTGCACCAAACTGCCAAAGAAAGGAACAAGGTGCTAAAGGTCTCTGCTCTGCTGGGAACAACAGAAAAGCAATTGTTTTCCAGCACAACCACCTTTTCCTGATGGGTGAGCTGTATTGTGGGGGTAATTGCCAGCCACTCCATTTGGGACTCATCCAGCTGTCTCAGAACACCTGTTTTATAAGGCACAAACACCACACAGTGAACGCAATATGCTGATCAATATTAGACACTGTGGGTTCAATCTCGGCAACTCCATATTTTCCTGCCTGCAGGTTTGCAGGAAGCTGCTGGAGTTTTCCAGGATACCCCCCACCATGCAGCTCATCTGCCCCTATGCAGATAATCTCATGGTTTAACTCACCACCGTGCTCCTCCGGTGGCTCTGCACAGTGAAGTCGGGGCAGAAGAGCAGATCAGTGACAGCAAGGAGCAATGACTCAGCCAGTGGCCGAGCATTTTCATCATCTTCATCTCCCTGAGGTGAGAAACAGAACAGCATTGTCAGCCCAGGGATAGCAAAGAGCACACAGTAACACCAGTATCACACAGCAAGAGAACATACACTCCCCAAAAACACACAGGGACGCAAGACATTGCAAAGGAACAGGAAGGAGAAACACAAAAACCCAGTCAGCACAGGAAAGAAATGTTCCCCTGGATGGTGGTGACTAAACAGGAACAAGCTCTTTAATGACAGCAAACTGAGCAGACAAAGGCCTGGAGACGTAACAGAAGAGTAGCATTGGATGGACCTTGCCACGTGGAGATGGTTGATTTACTGAAGACAAATGGAAAGGGAAGCATTTACAGAGAGAAGGATTTTACAGTCACAAAGGAGGGTGATTCGGATGATGCACAGAGCCATCAAAAGGAAGAAGCCAACCAGCAGTAATAAGGTGTAAAACCTCTCAAAGTCCCGCATGGGCTCCCCAGAACTGGAGGTGACAGAACCGGCAGAGGCTCCGTGCATCACACAAGGGCCACCTCAGCCCGCCACGGCAGAGAAGGCACAACAGCAGAGAGGATTTGCCATCTCCAGCGTTCAAAGCAATCACTCAAACCATGCATGGCTACTCCTCTGCAGCTGTTGCCACGGGAAACCTTGCCAGATCCTGCCTGTCAAAGAATATCCTGGATGGGAGGCCTTCCCCACCACACACTGGTGCTTGAGGGAAAGGCAGGGAGCAGGAATGGCAGGAGCTTATCTACCTCAGCCAGGCCTCTGTCAGCCTGTGCACAACACACGGCTCTTCAATCACAGCAGGCAGCTCCCAGAGATAATGGTCTGTGTGGCTGTGCCGGTGACAGCAGGAAGGATCCCGCAAACAGATCCCGAGTGCAAGGAGAGGCACAGAGAGGGTGCACAGAGCCAGCAAAGATGGTTTTGCTTGGGCTCATGGTCAGAGGTGAAATGACAAGCATTAGGGTGCAAGGGGATTTCTTTTCCAAGAATGATCTTTGCTAAGATCACTCCAACTGCCAGAAAAAATCCCAGCAGGCTCTGGGTACCACCACATCCAAAATGGGTGACACATAACAAACCAGGAGATCTGAACCCAATACAGACTCCCTTAGAGAGTGGATCCATGCTCTGGGAGCTCCGCCATCCGTCACTGCATCGTGAAGCAGGTGAAGGATAATCACAGACATATTTACTAATGGTCCATACCATCATCTTCAGTTCCCTGAGAGAAATCAGCCTTCACACAGCAAAGTTGTTGCCTCTAGATTAGACATGACCCCAGCTTCCCTAACATCCCAGGGCTGTATTTGTTATCCCAGCCCTACAGCTGCAGATAGTTAAATGATGGAGCACACCAAGCACAATGAACCATAACAGCTCCACCCACACTCAGGAGGCACAACAAGCAGGAGGGTTCCCCAGCCCAGCACACATGCACTGGGCTGGATTGCCTTGGGGTGACCCCAGCACTCTGAGGCTGAGAAACTCTCTCTTCTAGGTGCTGAACAAAGCAGAAACATAGGAGTAACAGCAGCCAGGCTGGCTCAGAGCACCAGGCACCCTGCATGTTGCTTCCCAAAACAAGCTGCTCCATTGTTAAGCCTCTTCAGCACTTCCTGGCCCCTGCAGAGATGAAAGGATGGGCAACCACCACCCTCCCAATCAACCAGATCACAGAGCAGGACTAGCAAAGACTTCCCTTTCCACCACCCAGAACTTCCCCTTGAAGTGGCCTCAGGTGAACCAGATTAGAGGTGACAGGCAGAGGCAGCACAAGGGGCAAGTTTGTACTGTACCAACCAGAATCCTTCTGGATAAACACATCATGTGGTGGGTGAGCAATTGGCTCACAGGTCAAGCACAGAGGATAGTAATGAATGGGGTAACATCAGACTGGTGACCTGTCACTAGTGGTCTTCCACAGGGCTCCATCTTGGGCCCTGTGCTCTTCAATGGCTTCATAAATGACTTGGATGCAGGACTTGGAAGGCATACTAAGCAAGTCTGCAGATGAAACAAAACTGGGAGGAGCTGTTGAATCCCTCGAAGGCAGGGAGGTCCTGCAGAGAGACCTCAACAAATTGGAGGACTGGAAAACCACATGAAGTTCAACAAGGGAAAGTGCCAGATTCTGGCCCTGAGACGGGGCAACCCTGGATGTATGGACAGACTGGAGAATGAGATGCTAGAAAGCAGTGCTGGGAAAGGGACCTGGGGGTCCTGGTCGATGGCCAGTTGGCCATGAGTCAGCAGTGCCCTGGCAGCCAAGAGGGCCAACGGTGTCCTGGGGGGCATCAGGCCCAGCATCGTCGGCCGGGTCAGGGAGGGGATTGTCTGACTCTGCTCTGCACTGGGGTGGCCTCACCTGGAATGTTGGGGTAGTTTTGAATACCTAATTCTTTAACCACTCTTCCTCAGTTGTGGGCTTCATCTCTCAGGCTAGGCCCCTGGTTAAAATTTATCACTCAGCTCATAAGCAGGGTATTGAGTCATGGTGCCCAGAGCTTTTCTGGCACTGTTCGCTTTAAATGTGACATTGTAAAACCGGTGGAAACAACACCCTGCTGCAGTTTGACTTTAATCTTAAATCAACTCTGGGTAATGGAACAAGGTCATTTCAGTCTAGGAAAGTCACATAGCTTTTAGTACAGCTCTTATGTTCATTTCAATTCACACCTCCAGTTATACTGGAGAGGACTTCACTCACATACCAGCACTCTCCAACAGCTACACACCCAAGTGAAACATTTAGATGATGCAGCAACCTGTGCTCAACAAAGCACCTGAGGGTGAGAGGAAGAACAGCAAGAATCAAAGGAAGGGAAAGAATTTAGAAGATGCCACCTAATTTCTGACCAAGTAGAAATAACTGCAATAAAGTTGCCCCCAAGTGTACGTAAGTGTCTCCTCACTGCAGCCTCCCCATCATCCTCCAGAAAGAATAAGTGCCAAGCAACAGACCCCTCCTCGGCCAGCCCCGGGGACAGTTGACCAGAAGAAGCCCCTCCAGTCTGGGTCCTCAAAGATGTAAGGCAGGATACGGGTGAGGAGTCGGCAGCAGTTCAAAACGATTTGTCTCTCCTTCTCCGTGTGGCAGCCGCTCTCTGCTCCCTGCACCAGCTTCTCCACGGCCTGAAGGAAACAAAACCAAGGCAGGTATCATTAACCTGAGCACAAAGGAGCAAGAACTGGGCAGGTCTGTTCTGCTGGTGACACCCTCACATAGAGTTATAAGCAGTTACTAGGAGTCCATTTTCTCTCAGTCTAATGGTACAGGCAGTGCTGCTGTTTGAAACTGCAGAAATAGGGTTAATGATCTTAAACAGACCTTTCTTGAATTTCTACTGTTCTGCTGCAAGAGACCTCAAATGCCAGGGCTAATCCATGCAGCACACGTGTGGTGCCACGTGACACAGCCAGAGCATCAGAAGGCTCCTTCCAGCACTGCTCCATGACACCACACACTGAAAAGGGCAGATCAGATTAATGAGCCACAGCACCCGAGATGCAGCAGGACCAAGGCAGCAGCACTGTGCTCCACGGTGTGAGGTGCTGGCAGGGGATGATCACACAGGAACACAGTCTGACAGATCTGTCTGTGCTGGTGTGATTACAGCAGGGACCTCTCCTGACTCTGGAGGTGGGAGCTAAGCTGCCTGTGACTGTTAAGTGAAGGGATACAGCCCCCAGTCTGTCAAAGTCCTGCAACAGAGGGGGGTGGCAGCCCAGGTTTCCCCACTGTCCCTGTGAACAGGACTGCTGTTCTGCAAAGAGCTTCTGGGCTGAGACTGCAGCCCATCCAATCGCTGCTGAAACTGCCAGTGGAGAGTCACTGGGATTTTCAGAATAGATGCAGGTCTCACCAGGCAGCAACCACAGCCCCAGGAGGCAGTGGCAGGAGGTTTTACCCACAGACAGAAAAAGGCAGCTCCTTCCCCCAACAGCTGCACCCACCCGCTCTTACTCCCTCATCCCAAGGGGAAACAGAAGGAAATGAAACCCAAAACATTTAGCAAGGATTCACCTTGCTGCTTTTTAATTCATGAGGTCATGTGCCCCTGCTTATTTTCATGGCAGACTGCCTGGGTCACTGACTCTGCCAGCCTGCGTCACTGCATTAATGGGTGTTTAAGTGCTGTTTGTCCCAGGCTGTCACACACTACTCTGACTGAGCTGAACGATTTCTTCAGGCATATTTATGACTGTACAGCCTGAGTCTCCAGCCACGACTGTAAACGACAGCTCAGCCACACTGTCGTGCTCCCCACGAACACAGCACTGCAGTGGCACACTGCACTCAGCACAGGTCAGGGCCCTCAGCCTGGCAAAGGCACTTCTGGAGTCTGCAGGCTCCTGTGACACTGATATCCCAAGATCTAGGGCTCATGGAGAAACAGTCCTGCAGTCCCAAGGTCTCCCAACACAACACATCTGTTTTCAACAGGGAGAAGAGCACATATTTTAGTCTTGGTTTGGGGAGAAAGAAGAAACAGAGTCAAAGGGGTTACGTAGTCACTACAGGTCTCATAAACCCTTCTCAAGTCCCAAACTGCAGATTACCAAAAGACAATACTAGGAAAAAATTATTCCATTTTCCCTCGTGTTTGTATTTTTTCTCAATTATCCACTACATGCATTTGTCTGAGGTGCAATTCACAGTCAGAGGTACCTTCACTATGATTCAGTAGGTCTCATTCACAGTTTGTACAGGAAAGAAAAACAGGATGGCAACAACCATTTAAAACTGGAAAAATGCCATTCCAAGTGTTTTTCAAATACAAATTCAAGCCTACTCTTTACATGGCTTAAATCAGGAGCATTATTAACACCTGCACTTTTCCAGACAGAATAAGTCTCAGGCTGTTGCTCACCAGCTTGACAATTTGCCAAACCTGGCAGGGTAGGAAATGTGACTCAATGTCCCATGTGCTCCACACAAGGATGCAGCAACATCAGAAGCAGCATTAGGAATGTTCCATTATCACAGGAGAAGGACGAAAGGTCTTAAGATCTCCCTCGAACTTGTGCAGTGACAGTCTCCACATCCCTCTGGGATTTATCAGCTTGAAGCCAGACTGGTGCATGGTGAGATGCAATTTGATGCAGACAAGGAATCGGATGTATCAGCCTCACCACAAATATGCAGCCTAGGTACAAAGTCCCCTGAGCAGCAAGCAGTTTATACAGGCAAGACTCAAGAGGACAGAGTGAAATACAGGAAAGGAACAAGAGGAAAAAGGCTCCAAACACCAGCTGTGGTCTGTGTCTTCCACGAGAGGAAGGGCTGAGAGTCTTACGAGGAGACAGGGACAAACAAGCACATTGTGTGGTACAAGGAAATAACATGGCACCTGTCTCCCCTTGGGAGCCACACTGCTATTGATCCAGGGACACCTCCCTGCTAGCACAGCACCAAGGAGTAAGACAGCACCGACCTTACCTTATAGCACAAAGTCGCCAAGTTGGAAGGCGACTCTTCTCTCACCGCTCGGATCTCTGCAGCTGGTACAAGGGCAAAGACATCCTGCACTGAAGTGGCTGTGTCTGCCCAGAACTGGTCCCAAAAGGCATCATCTGTGGCCTCCACGGGCTGCAGAGACACAAATGTGGTTACAGATGCAGAACTACCACTCCACAAGGTCCAAACACAGGGGTTGAACAGCAAAACATTCATGTGCCCAACTGCATCAGATTGGGAATCCCCAGGTCTTTCATGGAGCCACAACACACGCAAGGCTGCCTGTTTGTCTGCAACTGATGCAAGTATTCCAAGATCCTCACCACTGCACATGGGCCAGGCTGTTCTCGTGCACTCTGTCACCTTCAGAGCAAGCCAAGGATGCTCTGAGTGTGCACTGGAATTACTTGTACTGTAATCCAAGTCTCAAGGAAGCAATCAGGAACATCTCACATTAGGGCACAAACAGACCCAAGGAACTGACAGACCCACCTCAAAGCACTTACAGAGACAATGCAATTGATCCTTCTGCATCAACTATTTTTAGGGAACTGGACTCGCTGCAGCCAGTTGCTGCCAAGGCTTTGTTCTTAAAAAGCACTAAGTGAGCAATTCAAAGAGGAAGATGGAAGGAGGGGACCAAAGCAAGCAATCCATTTCAGACCTGTGGGTTGAGAAGCTCACCCCTCCAACCCTGGGAACACACTTCTTCCCATTACTTTTTCTGCAGGTACAGATAATTTCCACTTTTACCTGCTCTGAAACCCCACTGCTCAGGATGCTGTCCATAGGGACAGTCAGTTTGCCAGACAGCTCTGTACAGCTGGCTGCAGAGTCACAGCATTATTTCTTCCTGACACTGTGGCAACTATTTAAAAATCAAAAGGCTGACAACAACCTGGGTGTCAGGTTATAAGCAGCTGAACAAAGCAGGCTGGACCTTGCTTTGCCCTTTATGGCTTTGCAGAGCCAGAAGGCAGCGCTGGCCATTCAAGGTGAAGCAGAGGCTCAGCCACACAGGGTCAGCTCTGCCTTCCTGAAGAAGCAGTGTGGTGATGACCTGCCTCTTCCCAAAAGTGAAAACACCAGCACTGTTTGTTAAACAAGACATCTCCATTACACAACACCTCAGGCATCCAAAGCCTGGGAGCTCTGAAGGATCGGGAAAGACTTAACTTTTCAGCCAGACTAAAACTGAACACAGCTTTTCCCGAGTAACTACTAATATTTGCCAAGAGACAGGCATTGCCCAAACACGGCTAGGAGTGCTCAAACCACCCAAGGGTCCAGCTACCTGCCTGTTTATGACAAGCAGTGTGAGAGAGACAGATCCACGATTTCAGCCAGAAGAGGAAAATGGAAGCTTTTCCAGGAGTTTTCCCAGCCATGCCAAGGTGTGGTGGCACGCGTAGGAGGTCAGAAGAGCCACACACCTGAGCACCCCCAGCCGTTGGTTTGGGGTGAGAAGGAGCCTCCTGCCTGCAACCAGCACCAGCTCCAAAGCAAACAGCACCTCGTTAAGGGCGATAATCAGCACTGTGGGCGGGTCTACCATGTCAGATGGGAAAAGGACAAAAATATGAATGTGTGCTTAATTTAAACAACTCCTGCCCACTCCCAGCTCTGCTGTAGTAGGCAGAGAACTTGCCCAGCTCTATGCTGTTTCTAAATGCAGCTCCAACACCACTTGGGGGAGAACAGCTCATTCACTGCTCTGACACTGAGAAGCGCTGCGTTGCCCCCTTTGCTGTCACCTCCTGAACCAACAGCCCCAGCCCATGGGCAGGTGATGTGTCACTACCACCAAAGCCCAAAAAGTGAGCGGGGCTGGCTGCCCCCAGACTGGTACAGCAGGTTATTGCCCTGCAGCTCTCTGCCTTAACGCTTCAGTGCTGCAGAGACTGTTTATTGCTGGTCTTGGTCCTGCCAGCCATGCAATGAACCAGCCCAAGTGACTCTCCACTCTTGAAAAACAAAACCAGAAAAAACCTACGTGTTTTTAGGTATCTTCCTAAACTCGGTTCTAGTGCTGAAACGCTCATTTTATCACCTGGCCACCAAAGCAAGATCCTACTAAACCTCTTCCCAAAAGAAAGAGCAACTTTTTCCAACTGGGAATGTTCAAGGTCACAGCTCCTCAGAGGGAATCTGTAGGAACAGCACAGTGTTCACAGCCTGACTTTCAGCTTCCTGAGCGTGTGAAGGAGCTGTGTGCTCTTTGTTACCTGAGCATGAAATGCTTAATGGAAGGAAAGCTATTTTGCACATCTCATCTCTAAGTGCACTGTTCGAAGAGAGCCAATTATTTGGAAATCTGATCTATGTAATGCATGAAACATCTTACACTTCCTACGCCTCTTTTCCAACCACACACCACAACCACATGTATAATTGCCACATGTACGTCCTGGCCGCCTGCCACAGCCACTCCCACCAACAACAGCGAGCAGCAATTGCTGCTAATTGGGCATCATGCATAAATAATGGCTTCACTCTCATCTAGAGGGGAAGCAGAAAACCATTTCCCTCCAGCAGACACTGATCCCTTTACCTCCCACTAGCCTGAGGCCTCCTCAGAGGTTGAACACAGCCGCTGTTTTACAGATGGCAACGCAACACGGAGTGAAGAGCAGGGCCTCCGACTGAAATCCCAGGGAGTGGAGAAGCACAGCGGTGATTACCCAAACTGCAACACTGGATGTGCAGCCCTGGTAATGTCTCGGCTGCCATCTTGGCAACCAGATTATGCTAAAACACCGGTTTCTTTCATTTTTAATAGCTGCAGCAAGGCAGCTCCTCATCAACAGATGGTATCCCGTGTACAATCCTGGGACACGGATTCAGTACTGAGTCACTCAGATCCCTGCTGCCCCCCTGTTTTAATTACCAGTCTGGCATCATGAAGCTACTCAATCCACATAATATTCATCTCCTTGATAGAACAGTACTGGCTGTTTTTAAGCTGATTGTATTCTGCACACAGCATCTCTGGGGATCTAAATATCCATTTCCTCACGCTGAGCTTATACAACAGCCTCTATCCAGCTCACAGCAAAGGGAAATACAGAGACCTAGAACAGTCTTGTTCACCAGCCAGGAATATCTTCATTTGGAAATGTCAAGATTTAGGTACAAGTGTTGGTACAGCACATGCTGCAGTCACAAATCCCAGAGCACCTCAGCCTTGACAGTGCCTAAGCCAGAGAGCTAACGAGGAGCTGAATCCTCACCAACGCTGTGAGCTGGGGCTGCTTTGGATCCTCCCCATCAGCACAGATCTGTCCTCTTTCAGGGAGGGAGCTGCAGCACAGGTAAGAAAGAGCCTGACGTTCCTCCAGCACAGCGCAGACAACCAGCTCTGCACCAGCAGTGCAATGAGAATTAGAATTTCATCACTGCCAGAAGAATTGAGGGATCAGCAGCTTGACTGTACTCCGGAAACACAACTGGCACATCTGGAGAGCAAAGGAAGTTCCTGATCCCCACACACCCCACCACAGAGACTGCTGAAGGTACAGAGCTGACCAGCAGAGAGGGGCCCTGCTGCCCAAAGCAAGCTCCACACCAGTGGGTGAGGTGACTGTAGCCCAGAGTGTTGCTGAGCACACAGTGGGCAGAGCTGCGGTGATTTGACATCTCAGAGTGGGCAAGGAGGGAGACTTTTGCCTTCAGTTCCCTGGGGCAAGGTGTATAGACCTCCCACCTGCAGGCTGGCCAAACAAAGGTGAAACCAGTCCTACTGGACACCTCCAGTCTTTACTTCCTAATAGTTGTAAATGTTGGGTTTCAGGTTCTTTGAAGCACACAACAAATGCTGCAGGAGTCAGAAGAGGACGGTTTGCAAGCCTCATGCCAGATACTGAGCAGAGAATCACAACCCTGAGCAGGCAAACAGGATACCTCACAGGAAACAGGAAAACAGAGTGGGGCTGACCACGTCCTAAAAACAGGAAAAGTTCCCAAGACACGGCCTCCCCCATTCGTTACTGTCCTCAGCCTGACGCCAGCACCACCTTCACTTTCTTTTTCAGACACAATCCCTCACAACCTCAGACAGGGCGAGTGTTTGCACCTCCTCCCAGCTGAGAGCTCTCCGCCCTTACAACTTACATGGAATGCCCATTTCCAACAATTGCCCAACAGGTCCCCACCAGAGGACTGTCCTGAAACTAATTCAAAGGTTGCTGCAAACCATCAGCAGAGAACAAAGGGACAAGCAGCCACTGGTCTCCCTCACTGTGTTCTCTTTTTGCTTCATGCCAACATGCCAATTAAGCATCCCACTAGTCAAGGTAGCGAGGTGTTTGGGGCAGGGACTCTTCTTTTCCTGGCACCTGACAGCAGAGCAGGTCCTCCATTCCTGCCCAGGGTTTCCAAGCCATACTGCACAAGCTCAGGAGATATGTAACAGCAACATGCTCCTTTCCACCCCAAATGAGCAGAACTGTGGCATGTAATGACCATTCATGCAGCACTTGATTGAGCTCTAGTTCAGGCCTTGCAGCAGGGCCAGGGATTAGTTTGAGGCAATTCACACACCTTTGTACCACCTGTTTGTTAGCCACTGTGCAAAAGAAAAGCCTGAGGATGGACTTATTCAAAATATTAATAACTAACAAGATTTTGTTCCTGCTGCCAAGGATGGCAGCTCCACACAAGTTTTGGAACAATGGTAAATTTTCCCATAAGATCTTTGCAGTTAGCAGTGCAGAATCAAGGAGAGACTTCATGAGTCTGCCACCAGTTCTCTGCTCCCACAGCAGAGACAGGGTTGCAAAGCAAACTGGAAAATGGGATTTGTAGAAATCTGGCAGGGAAAGCCCAAGATGAAAAGTCAGCTGTGTGAAGTGTTAGTTACAGCTTTGCTTTTAAGGCAACTTTGCTTCTGATCAACCTGAGACACTTGGACAGCTGAGTCAAGCTTGAACACTATCAGAAATGGGCTGCCAGAGACAGACCTCTCTCTGAGCTCAAGATGTGCTTTTATCAGGCTCAAGTTAACAACCAGTTGTACTCCTGCATTTCCACAAGGGGGAAAAGAAAGGACTGGAGTTTGTCCCTCGTGTTTGATCTTTCCTGCCTCTTTCAAAGCAGAGGCATAGCTAGCATTAAAATCTAACAAGCTCATTCACAAGATCAAAATTTCTTATCTTCCACTCGGTTGCTGGCAGGATTCCCAACTGACTGGAAAAAGAAAAGGTGCTTCCCCAGCAGTTAAGGCTCCCAGACCAGCTTCCTGCTCTGTCAAACTCACAATCCATTTCCCTTCACCTGTTACGTAAACAGCACTTTTATGGGCAATTCGGGAGGACCTGTACATTCTCTACTATAAAGCACATCTGTTTCATTATTAAAAGGATGGGCCCTACCAATTTAAAGGTGTGCAGAGTAATGTAATATACATCTTGTAAAAATCTTAAAGCCCATTTCCCCATGTGTGATTACAAATATGCATCTGTGGCATAAGCTAATTGCTTCCTTCTGGTATTACTGCCCTTTTTAATCACTGAAGTAATTCTGAAGTGATTTTTCTTTTTTAATACTATCACACTTTCAGAGTTTCTCTTTGGCAGTTAAAAAAAAAATCAATTAAGTCAATTCCATTTGCATCCAGACCTGGTTCCACTTCCAAGCTCTGGGCTCCACATGTGCTACAAGCATTCAAGTGTTACGTTCCTTATAGATTTTTTTTTTTAAATGCTTACATGGGAACACTCCTTTTTTAATTAACAAAAGCCTGGAGATTATAAGAACTTACTTTTAAGAAAAATTTAACTTCAGTGCCAACTCTAAACCTTCACCAGTGAGTGAACAGTGCCTTCTGCTCAAGCACTTCTTCCCACCAGAGCCTTAGGAACACCTCACAGTGCATTCTAAGCTCACGGTTTCATGTTACTGATGACTTGACTAAAATCTATTTGTCCAGCTCCCTGATGTCAGAGAAGGCTGCAAAACAGGAGACACGCTGCTGAGGAAGCAAAGCATATCGTGAGCCAACAGCTTGGAAAGCTTTGGCTCTGCCCACTATTGCAGCCTGGTTTTGGATCCTGGGTCTCACGGACCAGGCGGTTACGTGGAGGTTTTGCTGCTGCTGCGAGATCAGAAGGCTCCAGGAGAGCCCAGTCACGCCTTCTGCACAGGCAAACACAGTATGTAAATATGGGAGTGCCCACACTCCACCCTTTTTCCACATGCAGTCTCACCTAGACCACAGAGACATGAAATGAATCCAGCCAAGAATGAAGCTTTTGCTCCTTCCTTTATTCGGGGCCCCAGTAAACCTTCTTTCATTACACAGGTCGATAAACCAGGGGAGGGAACTGCTCCCTTCTTGGCTGCTGATCCGAGGATTGCCTCATACAGGATTTTCTTTGTGAAGAGCAGACTGGGAAGATACCTACAGGCTTGATTTACCCCCCAATCTCACTTTATAAGCATGTTTTCTTATGAAGAAAGGACAGTCCAAAGCTGACAGTGCCTAGACAGTCCAAAGGCACTCTGAACTATCTGCCATGCAGAAGAGACTTTGAAGAAGCCCTTAAAACATTAATTCATTCACTTTTCTCTTTACATAGGGATGTTGTGAAACATCCACAGCTGGAGGTTTTTAAGAACATATTCACAAAAGTCATTCCTGAGCAATGCAGCTATAAGTGATACTGCTTTAGAAAGTATCAATATGTTTTTTCTAGGCTCTTCCACAGCCTTACCACCTATGATTCATTTCCCACTCGTAGCCTTCATCTCTTGAGTTTTCACAGATTTTCTCCTATTACCCTTTTACCCGTTTGTATCCATACCCCTTTCTTTCAAATTAATTCCCCATTGTTAACTATCTTTTTGCCATCAACCCCAGGTTTTCTTAGCAGCTGTTATTGCCTCACCAACCAAAGGTGGATTTTAACAGCTGTTCACCATTGTAGCTCAGAAGAACCTGAGATGTGACTTCTCAAAAGGGAAAAATCCCTCTGCTCCTTAGATAGAAGGACAGACTACTAATTTTCTGCCAGTGTGCTGCTGCTACTGGACTCTCCAGTTAAGATAAAAATTAAGCTAACTCCCAGGACAGGCACAACATCTGTTAGACCTCTAGGCAGCCACCCTCCCTACACACAGCCCCGACTTTCACTTAACTCCTTCTCCTCTGCAGCATGCAGAAATAAAGCCTTGTGTCACAGGTCCCAGGTGGAAACTGCTTCTGCTGCCAACAGCATGGCTGGCCATCGGCCTTTTAATCGGCTACTACTGAAAAACAGGACAAGGTTCTCCACCCATGATTCAGGAGGGGGGGGGAAAGATAAAGAAAAGGGAGCACTGGCAAACCTTGCGGTGATGTAAACCTGCAGCTGAATCCATTAGGAGCCGCGGACACCCCTTACGGCAGCAGCGTCTGCTCCGTTACCACAGGACGCTGCTCAGCAAAGCACAAGATGTCACCAGAGGCGGTGACAGTGGCCGGGCCCTGCCAGCCTTGCCCCGGCCGGTGTCCTGGCGATGCTGGTGCCCCTCCACAGACCGTGACAGGGCGATGGGCAGGGCCGGCCCAGACCCCCCCAGCACCCGGCCCTCGGGCAGGGCCGCGCTGAGGGAGCCCGACCCGGGGCGGGCCCTGCCCGCAGCCCCCGCACAGGGACCCCTCGCCGGGTCGGGCTGGGGGAGCAGCGGCCCGGCCGCCCCCTCCCCGAAGCCCCGGAGGTGTCTCCGGGCAGGGCCGGGCATGAGCGGCCCCCTCAGCCCGCCCCGGCCGCGCCTCAGGGCGGCTCCCGAGATGGCGGGGCCCCCCGTCGCCCCCCGCCCGAGATGGCGGCCCTCACCTGGGTCTTGGTGGTGAGCTGGATCACCGCCTTCCTGAAGTTGAGCTTGGAGTCGGCGCTGCCCATGGTGCGGCCCGGCTGCGGGCAGGGCCGGGCAAGGCTGTCCCCTCACGCCGCCGCTCCCCGGGCCGCCGCTGCCGCCATCCCCGTGCCGGCGGCTCCCGCTGCCTCCCTCCCTCCTGTCAAACCGGGGCTCGCCGGTCCCGGCCCTCCCTCCCCTCCGCCCGCATCCCTCCCTCCGCCCACGGCCGCGGCTCCTCCTCCTCCTCCAGCTCTCCATCCCTCCGTCCCGCCCCGCTGCCTTCCCTCCTTTCCCACCGCGGTCTGCCATCCCTTCGCTACCTCCACCCTCCATCTCCCCCGACCCTCCCTCGTCTTTCCTCACGGCAGAGCACGGTTTTCCTCGTTTCACCCTCCTCCTCCAGCCCTTCCTCGCTCTCCCCTCACCTTCCTATACAGCCCTTCTGCTCCATCCTTTGCCTTCTCCCCCCATCACCTTCCTGTGCCCCCTTCTCACCTCTTCTCCCTTTTCTTGCCCCTTCTCCCTCTCCTCTGCCCGCAGCCTTTGTCCCCTGAAGCCCCTCTGCTCAGCTGCTCTCAGGCACAAGCCCCACGACAGCCCCGTTGAGCCACCTGTGGAGAGCCCGGCCACTGCCACAGCCTGGCCCCAAGCCCGGATGGTCCAGAGGGGCAACGGGATGCCAAGAGAACGGCTGGCTCTGGCCTCTCCCTAGTCCTGGGTAGAAAGGAACCGGGCTTGTAACACATACCCTGTGGAACACCTTATTAGCAGCTCATTGCCTGTGGTGGCCCATTAACCCTAATGAAATTCCACCCACCCATAAAGAGAGGATGTTTTATAACCCTCGGCAGTGGGAGTTCATGTTTTGGCACTCACTGAACACCTCAAAGCGGCTGTTTGAGGCCATTCCGTGTTGCCTTTGAAGCCATCGTCACCGTTTTCTGCTCTGAGCAGCTCTATGAACTGCAAGCAGGTCTTTCTGCTGTCCCTGAATTACATTCCACATGCTCAGCTCTGCAAACCTCCTTTCTTCAGAGGAAATGAGGTAATTCCAATCGTTCTGCAAAGAAAAGCAATGTGCTGACTCTCCAGCTGGGGCAGACTGTGGGAATTCTCATTTGTTGGCATATAACGTGTATGGGAGTCACTGATGTTTGATTCTGTCAAGTGACAGGTCAGATCAGAGACATTCGTGTAAAACCTACAGGAAAAAATATTTTCACAAAATCATGTAATCTGGCTTTTGCTGCCAAACAGCCTGGGGCTTTGCATCCAAGCACTCACTCAATATGACTACACTACACAGATAAATGATAATAATTTATCGTTAGGAAAAGAATACTTTTCACAGTCAATTATTTTTCACAATTAATAGAAGAACTCAGAGGAGACCTACAGTGATCACCCAGTCCAACTGCCTGACCACTTCAGGGCTGACCAAAAATTAAAGCATGTTTTTAAGGGCATTGTCCAAATGCCTCTTCAACAGGCACGAGAAAATTAAGATTTTTCCATTTCTGTATTAAAATTGCTTAGAAAAAGATTTAGGATCCAGAGATGGCTTTCTTCCAAACACACCAGAAGTGCTTATCTTTGCTGAGTTATAAATGCCAAGTTAAAAGAGATGCCTTGATTCTGGTCTGCAACTGCATTAAGGCAGATGACTTCCCAGGCAGCCACTGAATTTTGCAAATGTGTATATGTGATGGAGAGATCTATGAGGAAAGAAGGGGAGAACAGTCTACAGTTTCTCTCTTACTCCCTGCTTAATCTCTCCTCTGCTGTTGTACACTAGAGCTGAGTACTAGCCCTGGCTTTAATCATCCAGGGGCTCCCAGCTGCCTGTCACTGCTGGATTGGACGGAGTTTTCTGACACAGATCCCATCTTTTCTAGATGCACAGTCTGCTGCTCTTGCGTAAACATCTTATATTGCCTTTTCTGTGGGCACCACTGCAAGATAATGCAATCAAATATAAATCCAGGGAGTTCTATCACACAGAAGGCAAAAAAAAAAAAAATCATCATCTAAAGCCACTGTCACATGAGTTCATTTGGATCTTAGAGTCTCTGATGGCTGACAAGGACAAATAAATCTCCTTGGACCAAACTCCACACTAGCAGCTAGGAGAAAGACCACCATCTCTTAACAGTCATTCCCTTGAGCTGAAAAGCAAGTACCACAATCCCAACTTTTTTCTGACCTTACTCGTACGTAACAGACACATTTCCTCCTCAGAACTCTACAAATCCTCATTTCCCTCAGTTTTAAGCTCATTCCACCCTTCAGAAAGATGCAAGAATTTGTCCTCAAAAATAAGAGAGGAACTTGCATCGGGAGCACTGATTTCCCATCGGAGTGCAAAACAACACAGAGTTGGAGGAAGACACCACACTGAGGTGATGCTGTGGGGCTGTTTGTATGGGGCGTCCCCTTTGGCAGCCCCAGCTAAGGGAGGGCGGATGCCCTTCTTGAAGAATAACCCACACAAACCCACCAAGGCAGAGGAGGCACTGACATCCCCACTGAGGGGTCCCGAGACTTGCCCAAAGTCACTGCCCACGGCAAGGCCAGGACACGGTATCCCAACCGCATGTCCTGCTCCTGGCTGACCTCTCAGCCGGAGGGTCAGAGCAGGGGGGCCGCGGGGCATCTCGCCTTCCTCGGAGCCCGGGTCATCCCACCTTAGCACCGCGCTCCCCGCAGGTCCGCTGTGCGCGGCGGGGCTGGGCGGAGTGGAGGAGGCGGAGGAGGAGGAGGAGAAGGAGGCCGGCCTCGCTCGCCTCCCCCTTCCCTCTCGCCGGTTTTCCTTGCAGCATTTCCATGCTAGAGGTCCCCACCGAGCTGCGGAGCGAGGATCTGCCTGGCTGCGCCGGGCCCTCTTCCTTCCTTTGTGCATCCCCCAGCCCTGTGCAAGCCGTGCCCCCCCGCCCCGGCCGCCACGTCCCCGCTGCATCCCCCGCTCCGGAGCCTCCCCCGGCCCTGGAGGCAGGAGGAAGCCGCCCCCCAGGGCACGCAGAGCCGGGGCAGCGACCAGGCACCGGCTGCCACGTCGTGCCATCCCCCCTTCCCGGCCCGGCCGGGGCACCGAGGCCGCATCCCCGCCCGCATCCCTGCCCGCATCCCCGCATCCCTCCCGCTCCGCGGTTCGGCGGCGGCCCCTTTGGCGGATGCTGCGCGTCTCCCCGGGCCGCTGGTGCTAAATGCTGAGCGCCGACAGGATGGAGGAGTTTCAGAGCGAGGAAGAGGAGCCCTGGTATGACCAGCAGGACCTGGAGCAGGGTAAGGATGGGGCCACACCGTAAGCTGCCAGGGATGGTGAGCCGAGAGATGCGCGGGCAGGGAAGCGGGCAAACGCCAGGGACAGTAGGGTGGGATACCTTCTCTCTTGACTCCTATTTGGTTGGCAAAGCCAGCGCCTCGTCCTGCAGCGGTAAATCTCGGCTCTGCTGCTCCAAACCACTCTCCTGGCCGAGGAAAGTTTAAACCCGATGGATAGAAGCAGGGAGCCCAGATCTGTCCTGAGCGGCAGGTCAGTAAAAATTTTGGTGTTTTGCATCCACAAGGAAGCTGGTTCCCAAAAAAACTTGCTGCAGGTGGAATCAAACATGGGTAGTTATGACATTGATTTCAGCTCAGAGCAGTCCAAGATAGAGTTAGCAGGCACATTAGTTAGAAATTAATATATTGGAAATAATGTATTGCTGAGGATGCTAAAAGTGTCTCTCAAAAGCTTCTGCTATCCAAGCCCAAATCCAAAGGGATCTTCAGCTTCTTAGTTACCTAATTACTTCTGAAGGTTTTTCCAATCAGCCATAAAACCACGAGAAATTAGAAAGGAGAAAAAAAAATCAAGGCCAAGTTTAAACAGCAAAAATAGCCTTGTTAGAAGATAAATGTTCACTTGTGTAGTTTGCTTTAAAGTAACTATATCTACGTCTGCACTAGTTCTACGGAACGTTTATCCTCAGGCTGGACAGTTGGTGCCTGTTGGTATTCAGGGCTTTTTTTTAAATATAATTTTGCTTATCTTAATATTTTGAGTCAACACGCAGTAAGTAAATAACTGGAAGAAGTCCCATTTGAGGCCAGTGGCCCAGGAATGAACTAAACTGATTTCTCAATGAATAGGGAAAAATCATTTCTACCAAAACACAGTGCCCCTCCGGCATGTTGCACTATAGGTACAGTTTTATATTTGCTTTTCCCAGCTGACTGTCAGCAGGGATGTGTGATCCAGCTGCAGTGCCTCGGCCCAGCATTGCTCCAGTACATTATGTCATGATTTAAAGTTTACACAACTTCAGCTGCAGGGCAAGGGCCCAGCAAGGAATGATAACCAGCCCTCCAGGGGTTGTCACAGCTGGGTTTTAACCCCAATTTCTCAATGAACAGGAAATACGAATAGCGGGATACTGAGCCCTGTCCTTTGAAACACAACACTCAAATTAAACCCAGGCAAAGGACAGAGATGGAACTATCAGCTGGATAAACAGTGCAGCCTTTGACTGCTCAGAAATTCACATTTCTGGGTGACGTCTTCCCATGGCTCACAAGGGGCCTGGGCACTGGTCCAGGGGCGGGACGCAGGCTGAGGAACAGCAGAACTACGGATGAATATAGGGAGCGTAGAACGTGGGACCAATTGATTTTTAGCCTAACACTGTCCCTGGTGTCAGGTTCATGAGTCAGCACTGGCACTGTACAACTGGCTCACAACAATAAAACCACCTTCCCACTGCAGGGCCAGGTTCCCAGCTCTGTCCCAGCAGCCTAAACGCAGAATGACTGTCTCCAGACGATGGATTGATGCTGGGAATGGGCTCCACCTTTGTGCACATACAGGACTGGAGGAAAACACAGACCCAAAACAAAGCCCAGCTGCAGGCTTGCAGCCTCCTGTGTGAATGGGGGCAACACAGGCTTGCACAAACTCAGAAGGAGAGATGGGGGAAGGCTTTAACTGAAATCAGCCAACTGGAAAGGTCCTACGGGGTAATTACAACCATAATTAATTTGCATGATGCACAAAGCATCACGAAGGACAGTGGTAGACCTTGTCCACATACACTGTGCCTTTGCCTTACAGCCATGGCACTACCCCGAGGTCTTTGGTGACAGCACAGCCGTGGAGCTGTTGGTTTGGAAATGGGGGTGGAGGTACAGTACAAGACATCCAGCGTGGCGTGATTATGAGGCGGTTGTAGGCCAGCATTGCTAAGAGGATTGGCATGCCAAGAGCCCAGGGTCGCACGGAAACCCACGCTGGCAGCAGCGCCAGGAGGGCGGAGGACAAAAGCAGAGGCTTAAAGACTGTTCCTTAGGAGCGAGGGGTGGGAGAAACAAGAAACAACCCAAGCTAGGAGAGCAGAGGAGGTTCTTCTGTGAACCAGTTGGTTCCTGGCCCTTTATCGTCATTTCACAGTATCATCAAATATTTATTACATTTACATCCAAAACTGTTTGCTAAGCAACAGATGGCTTAACTGGGAGCTCTGTGATGATTATGTTAATTAACCATTTTAGCACCACAGCAGAAATCATGCCTCCAGCTCCACACCGAGCACCTGTTACTTTCCTCCTCACCCTCCATAGAGCTTCACCTTGACAAAGTAACTAATTTTTTCAAGAAAATAAACCCCAATCACTCTTTTCTTCCCTCCTAAAATGTCCACAGCGACTGGCTGCATCCACCACATGCCTTGGAAGTAGCAAGATCCGGTCCCCAGCGTCAAGGCCTTTCTAACCTCGTTCAAATGAAGCTGGTGCCTTTCAGATTCCTTTACCTGTTTCCTGCACCCTGTAACCCTGTGTGGCTCAAGGCATTGCACCAAGATGCCTTAGCACATAGAAGCAGAGACTCAAATCCCAGTCAGGGTACTCAGCAGTGACATGGGAACAGTAGTGGTGTCCTCTGAGTTGTTTCTTTCTTATGATGTTCCCTCTGGGAAGTCTTTCTGATTTGAGGAAAGTGGTGAAAATGGAGCTTTGATTGCTTGGTAGCATGACTTAGCTTACTGCCAGGCTTTGTAAGCATGAATAGATATCAGTGCTGCTTTAGTTCAGCCACAGCCTCACCTTCCATGGGCTGGGAAGTCTGTGCCTCTAAGCATTAAAACCAGGATACAGTGCTGGTGAACCTTTTTCCAGCTGTTGAAAACTGATGATGTGGGTACAGTTGCATCATACCCTGTGCACAGGGCGGACGTGCAGCCAGACCCCAAGAGAATGAATGAGCTAAAATTAGAGAGTCTGAGCTGCAGAAAAGTGGGGACACCTTTTCTGTTCATCAGGAGCATTTGTCTTCAGGAGGGATGTGTGCCAACTCAATTGCATCTGGATCCAAACAGACCTAGCAGCTCTGCCAGCCACTTCCAGCCTTCAACTCCCCCGCAGCAATCTCCCAGGATGAGTCCTCCTTGCAGTTACCCCACTGCATTCCCTGATCTTCCCAGCCTCCCTGTCCCCCTGCTAGCATTCAGGTCTCAGCCAAAAAGCAGAGTGCAGCCCAAGAGGAGGCCTTTAAAAGCCACCCTTATGACCTCTGGACCTATCGATAGCCTAAGGCACATAGTGGGATTCTCAGGGTGTCCTGCACAGGGCCAGGAGTTGGATTCAATGATCCTGATGTGTCTCTTCCAACTCAGCATATTCTATAAATGTGGGGTGATTTCTCCCATGTCAATAAATGGCCTCCCACTGCTCTGAGTTGGGCAGCAGGACCAGAGGTAGTGCAAGAACCAGCACATCACCTCATTGCCCCTGCGAGACAGATTGTCCTCTCCTCCTGGGCAGCCACAGAAACTTTTGGGCCAAACCATCTGCAATGCAGGCTTAGGACCTAACGGGTGTAACCTCTAAAGGTCTCCAGATTTAAGGATCTTATTTTAATTCCTCCTCCTCCTGCCAAGCATCTGATTGCTAAGAAGGAAAATGACACAAGGTGCTGAGCTTGCACCACTCCCAACTCATCCGTGTAAAGACACAGGGTCACCAGTCCTGGCGTTGGGGTGAGCCCAGGGGATCAGTGCTGGCACCCACTAACATCCAGACCTGCCTGTTTCCTGCACCACACAGCCCACATGGGGTGGTCCAGAGCACTGCAATCTACTGTCAGCTTTCCCAAAGGATTCACTGCACTGGCAAGCAGGTGGTACCCCAAATTCTGCCGCTCCTGATGCAGTTATCCCAGCAGACCAGGTACAAGGCACACAGATTTCCTGTCCTCCAGGAGCACAGCAGTTAACTCACCACCCTCCCTCCCCAGAGGCAAGCCAGAAGGTCAGAGCTTTGCCTGCAGTAGCTGAGCCACTTACTTATTTAGCAGTGCAGTACAGCAGGTAGCTTATGGAAGTGGAAAGTTTTCAATGACTAATTGCTGAGCTGCTTGGGAATGACAAGAAGGACTAGGAAAGTCACAGGAGACAAGGAAATATGATGACATGTTAGTCTGAGGAAGGGATGAGAGCCTCCAAATCTGGGAAGGAGTAAAAATTAATATATATATATATATATGTATGTATTTTCCTGGAGTAAAAATTCCCCTGTTATATGAAGGCAGCAAGAAAAAGGGGCATAAATGAAAACCCCACACAGCAACTTCCAGGATCTCACTCCTGGTCTCTTACAGAAGCTCCTTTCTACATCTGCTGAGCCCCAGGCACATAATTCCAGCTGTGGGAGGGAGCAGAATTAGAGAAACTGCTGGAAAATGAAAAGGAAAAAAAGAAAACCCAACAAAAATCAGAGTTTTCCGTATCTCCCATCCTGAAACAATCAGCTAACAGTGGCATTTCTCCTTGGCAAGGCCATGCACAAAGGATTTATGTTCAGAGTCCTGAAGGACATTCCCCCCAGTAGCCCTGATCCCGAGGGACTGGGAGCCAAGGCACCAGCCGCTAACACCCTGCACACAGAGGCATTTTCCAATCCTCTTTCTTTCCTCCTGTACCAGCCAGCACTGGCTGGTGACAGGGCAGATGCACTGACTCAGTGTGACAGTCAGGAACCACTTAGAGCTGTGACAGCACCGGGGTCCGATCCTGCTCCTGCTAAAAACAGTGCCAGCACTCAGGATAACGCACGGCTCGCTCACTCCCAAACACTCCATCTCCTCTCCCAAAAGGCCTTTCCCAGAGCAGCACAGTGCTAAATTCCCACCTCGTCTTGTTCCAACAGATCTGTGTGCCCACACCAAGCTCATCATTAGGGCTCCCAAAGCTCCTGCTTAACCTGCCCAAAAACACGTATGTGGGCCAAGAATTTTGGAAAATATCCCCAAGACAAAATACCCTAAAGAAATGAGAGCAGATGTTACACAACTGCTGCTCTTTGCACAGCTGGGAATTTTAAAGGGATTTTATATTACACTTTGTTTTTGGGGGATTTTTCCATGTGTATTTAACAAACAGTTGTAAATCTCCTCTCCAAAAAGTGACAGTTATTTTAATGGTTTAAACAGCCTGTTCCTCTGCAGCCTTCTGGGAAGTCACTCTATCCAATGTGCAGTACAGCTGCCCTGGCCCTGCTTAGTTCACTTGTCTCCCTCCTCCCTGAAGAATTCAGTCCTTTGAGTGTGTAATATCCAGGTCCATGCTGACCTCTTCCAATTGTGCAGCTGCAGCAACAGCACTTGGAGGACATGCTCGTGCCATCCTCCAAGTTTTCTTGGTCCACAAGCAAGTGTTGGGTCCTGGGAAGACACTTGGACTGGGAGATGATGGGTGAGCACTGGTCTCTGAAGGAGGAGGCAGAGCAAGGAGCAGCACATCCCATCAGTATCAGTCTTTGCAGCAGAGCTGTTTCAGGAACATTGGCTTTGCTGTAGGGCCCCTGAAAGAGGCATTGCCCTGCTCAGGGCTAGTGATGGACATAAACAACACCATTCTGAGAGCACATAAAGTATTTACTCACTCCATTTCCTTGCAAACTCAGACTGGAAGGCAACAGCCCTGTGCTGTTCCTGCGTAGCTCCACGACAGCACCCATTACTCACCTGAGGTCAGGAGCTCTTCCCACCTGGTCAGCATCTCCAACTCATGCCAATAGCCAGGCAAAAGGTAGCTGGGCTGTGAGCTGAGTACCTGGACAAACAGGGCTTCTGAGACTTCCCAGCAATGGGTGGGAAGGGAGCAGTAGTGGGGCAGCAGCCTGCAAGGTGATACACTTCTCTTCAAAGCCAAGAAGAGGGGCTGCTAGAGAAGAGATGGGCAGGACTTTGGTGTTGCTGCAGAGGGTCAGGCTTCTTTGTATTTAGCTGTAACACATGGCTGTGGAAGAAAGGTCTTCTCTGTACCTACATGCCTCTGGCACATCAGAAGTAGCAGACAGGAGTAATCAGCAGCCACAATGCTGGCTGTGGTCTTGGTTGCTGCTGCAGCTTAAAGTGACAGTTGTGCTGGAACTTGGTGGCTCCCTGAGTGTCCAAATCACTCAGGATTGGTGGTTTCACCTGTCTCCCCCAACCAAGAGGACACCAAGCTGGCTGGGAATGGCTCAGAGTAGGGGAATATGTTGTGTGAGCAGGAGCAGGGCTGGAGATGTGCCAGGGTTGTGGCAGCCCATTGCTGTGGGCGCCGCTCCTGCCACGTGAGCACACTGACCTGTCCTTTGCAGGTCGCCTTTGCTCGGGGCTCTGCACATGCACAGCACTGAGCTGCAGCAGCAGACAACATGCAGTGTCTCCCTGGTGCTCAGTCTCCTTGCCCATCCTGGGTCAGCTACAACCTCCTGCCCCCAAAACACACAGGGCAGAGGAGTTTGCCACATGGCAGCAATCCACATGTCTGTGTCTTTAGCTCTAAAAGAGTAAAAGACTCTGTTCATGGTTTTCTGCGTCCCAACATAATTAATTAGTTGGAGCTTTGCTGCCCGGGGGAGGAGTGCACGCAGGAAAGCACTGGCTGCCTTTCTCCCTCCTTTTTTATCACTGCTTCTCCTCAACAACCCCATTTGTGTCTATTTATTTAGGACATTTTCTGATCCAGGTGCACTACCAGAGCCTCGGAGCCACCAGTCACTGAGCTCTTTGAAACCATTTTAGCCTACAAGGCAAACACAGGCACCAAGGCTGTTTAGATAAGAGAACAGCAGGGAAAGACGCAGATGGGGCCTCAACCATGGTCTAATAACATCCTCTGTGTTCTCATGCTCTAACAACTTGGCAAAAGGCACAGTGATGGCTGTGGGCACAGGGATAGGACTGCTGTGTATGTGTTTATGCAGAAACAAACAGCTTATAAGCAGAGGTGACCACCCTGGGTCTTAAGCATTAATATATAGGGGAGCCTTTGGGGTACAGAATGATATGAGGGCAGAAGGAAAAGGCGAGTATCAATTACATCTAAAAAGCCTGATAAGCATCTGAGAAGAATAAAAAAAAAGAAGAGCTGGTAAAGGAAATACTGAATAGGGCTGAAAACTACAGGAGGAAAGGAGGGGAGCAGCAGGAGCTGAGAGAGCTGGAGGGCTTCTCTGCAGCATAGAACAGACAGTGCACCCCTGAGCCCCTTGACAGGGATTTCCACTCCTTAGTGGTGCCACTTTTGCTCAGGGTACTTGAGATAGCATGGAGGGAGCTGTTCTCAGTGCACTGTGCTTGCCTTGACCAGCTGCCAACCACCTCTCTGCCACCACCTGAACTTCCCCCCACCAGGAACACTTCCAAAGCCAAAGATAGCCCAGGAGTATGTAACAGATTACACAAGAGAAAGAAAAGGAAGAAAAAACGAGGCAGGAAATCCAGCAAATCTCATTAGAGTAACAAATGCCAGTGTGACCAACATCAGCTCAGCCCAGTGAGAGCCATAGTTTGGAAGAAGGAGGTGGCTGTGCTGCCAGGGGCTCACACACCCCCATTGCTCTCACCCAGCCCCAACAGAGGCATTTTTACTCCCTGCTGCATTGGGCTGCTCTGCAAAGCAAACCCTGGTACATCCCATTATACCAAAATAGCAGATCCTCAAAAAAACACACAGAACTCCAGGTGCAAAGCTGAACTGAGCAGCAGTGCCTGAGTTACACCAGTATAAAGGGGATGGAGAATCCACACCTCAGCAGTAACACTGGCGACACTCTGAAAACTCTGCCTGGCCTTGGGAAACACTGTCATCTGTGGAATGGGCATGTTGAAAAGGCTTTTCCAGGCTGTTTGCAAGATGCTGTCAGATAGCACTGACTTCCCTGCACCCCAGCATGTTCCATTGCAATGGTTTATAAGGGCAAAGTACATAGGTGGCCTCCATCACCTGCCATGGAGCAGCAGTGATATACAAAAGCTGATCTTCATTGTAATATATCAAGACAGCACAATCCCTTGCAACTAAGAAGGAAAATAAATGAGTAGCAAGTGTACCCTACCCTGGGGTAAACCAGCATAGTATCATTTGTTTAGATTTTGAAAGGAATAATTGCACCTACCCTTGACTCTAAGTACCCATGTGTAATGGAGCAGACAGCAAATGCAATTAAATTAAACGTCAACAGCATTAAACATCAGTTCCTAACTCTCAACCTACCCATCCATCAGCTAACAAGCACCCTGAACTTCCTCCAGAGACCTCCACACCAGAGCTCTCCTTGCCCTCCTCCCTGCTCTTCAGCAGGTTAATTCACCATGTGCAGCATGGGAGAGGAGCAGCCCTTTCCACAGCCCCACATTTGGGAAGGGACCCCAAGTAATTCCTTTATGGACGCTCAGCTGAAAGGGACCTGCAAATCCACGTGCCATAAACCCCCATTTGTCAGTACCACAAAACAAAGGACTTTTGTACCCCCCTGTGAGCTGCCGGCCGGGGACAGGGCTGGTTTACTAAAGGTGAGGAGCCAAGCGCAGCGTCCCTCGGAGGAATGGGCGTGTTCTGTCGCAGCCTAAACACACGAATCCCTCAATGCCAGAGAGATAAGGGGGGGAAAGCCCAAAGCAGCTGCACCAGATGGTGGCTTCCTCCAGAAAGCCGTATTTACGAGGAGCAGCTGAACAGCTCCCGGATCATCATCGTGCCGGGAGCAGCCGAAAGCCCCCCCTGCCCGGCACCAGCCTTGCACTCCCCCAACCAGGAGGTGTTGAGGGGCAAAAAAACCCTTCAGAGAGCGGAATGTGGCAGAGTGCTCTGCCCTAACAGACGCAGGCCAGCACTGGGAAGGCAGAAACAGCTCCAAATCCTCTTTGACCCTCGTTGCAAGGCTGAGGAATCTCCCAGCTCCGCCACAGCCCCGTGCAGGGAACATCTGCCTGCACCAGCACTGCCACAGATGTGCCTTGGGGGAATACATGGGGGAATCCCTGCAGTTTGTCCCTCAGCCTCTTTCCATCAAAGACAACTTGCTACATCTTTTGGATTAGGATTATTTTTTTTCTTTTAAGTCTTCTCAGTGACACCAAAGTAGCAGAGTTACTGCTGGGCTGCTGCTGATCTCTGCAGCTCCAGGACGGTGCCTCCTTGATGTACTGCCCAGCCATGCTCCCTATGCCTGCTTGGATTCAACTCCTGCTCCCTTCCCACCGTATGGTCTCTCTTCTCTTCCTCTCCCTCCTTGCTCAGGCGCCTTTCCCACGGAAGCTTGCAGGAAAATGCAGCCTCCATCCTTCCCTCCAACGCTCCATAGGCACAGCCCTTTGTTTGGGGACACGGGGTGTCTCCTTGGCGGGTGTTAATTGGAACGGTCACATCAGCACTTGCAGTACCGAGAGCCAGAGGGCACCAAGCTGGTGCTGCCCAGGATAGTTTGCATCTGCAGCCCTCTCCCAAACAGGATTTGGCAGTGTCAAAGCTCCCATTTTTTCAGTTGGAGACTGGCCATTTCACAGTGGTACCTTCAGCATAGGCAGGATGTGGAGGGATGGGGCACATCAAGCGGACACACAGCACAGCCACTCCCCATCACTTTATTTCTCCTCCTGCATCCCTAGGGGAGGGGGAAGGGAGGCATCAGCGTATCTGCTAAATTAGGGCAAGTCCTTCAGCACTGGCTGGCTGATCTGACAGTGGAGAAGCAAAGAGGAATACAAAAAAATTGTGGGAAAACCCCAGTACTATGCAGAAAGAATCCCTGAATTCCTAAATAGTTCTTTCCCCTCTCCCCAACAACTTAGTGAAATTTCACATTCAGCCTCAGGTTTCTGAGGTCTCCAAGGAGAAGAGCTGAGTGGTCCCCCAGCCCATGCAGAGACACAATTAGTACAAAGATCAAGAGGGATCTGGTCTAAAGATGACATTAAAGCACTTCCACACAGCATCCCCTCCCTCCCCGCAGTCCCGCAGCCGAGGGGGAGCCAACAGGTGGGGAAGAGGACTTGGGCTCAAGGGGGTGGATGAGACAGGATTACCAAGGATGTTTTAAGTGGCTGGTGGGCAGAGAGTGAGGAAGTACATGTGTGACAATAGCTGAGGCAGTTAAAAGACATTAAAAGAACCAATTCCCCCATGTCCTTCAATCCTGGAGTCTCCCAGGCCCTTATGCTCAAAATGGAAACAAAGAATCAATTTCCCTCTCGGAGCTCAGCCCCATTCTTTCCTCTTTCCCACTCATCCCCAAACGCTGCCCATTTCCCCCATTAAATTATTGCTGACAGAGCCCTTTAAATTACAATGCAGGATCTTGCACTGCCTAATCCACTTAACTCAACCCCAGCTGATTAAATTGGATGCCATATGGTGGGAGAGCACTGGTGTAATCCACAGGGACAGGGACACACTTGATTCATTACCTGGAGCACAGCAGGGAGCCCTCTCACTACACACCTCTGCTTTAGGGCCCTGCTTCCTGCCAGGGATGTGATTTCCAAGGTGCTGGTCTCCAGCAACAACACCAGCTCTGGCAAGGTGGTGGTGGTGACAGTAAATACAGCCCCAAGCAGCTTAAAGGCACAAGTTATCCTCCCATCTCTTCTGGCATCTGGTTGTTCTCCCAGCCCCAGCTGGTGCAGCAAACACTCAGTCTTCCAAGAGCACTTTATAAACTAGGGAAATTTGGTGCTTGGAAAAAAACAAATAGGTGGAAGGAGGTCTGTCCATGAGGAAACGTGCCAAGTAACTTGATTGCACGGATAGCTGGGATTGCAGCCCTCAGACTGGGTCACTGTGCAATGACGAGGATTATAATTAAAAAGGTCACAGCCTTTTTAATAATAACAGCTTGCAATGCAGGGCACAGCTGGAGAGAACATTCCCATGGTAAAGAGGAGATTCGAGGACACACTGAGCAGCTGTTGGCAGGAAAACATCTGGGGAAGCCAGTGCAAAGAAACACAGCCATCACCCAAACTAACAACATCAGCACATCCCACAGCACAGTGTTATCCATCAGCAAAGCCCCATCCCAAACACTGACAGCACTACAGCACTCGTGTCTGAGGTCACTGTGAGCCTCACCTTGTGATGTGCGAGAGATCAGGGCTTCTCTCAGGCTCAGAATACACCTTTGGCAACCTGGTGCCCCTTCTTCTTGCCCTAGGGACCAACTATCCCTCTTTCCCAACCAACTGCATGGCCAAATTAGCCACTGGAAGAAATTTTAGCTGCTCGCAGCCCAGGCAGAGCCTTTGCAAAACACATCATTAGCTGCAGACTAGAGAGGAGCATTATGACAGGGTGAGAAAATGCCAGGGCAGGAGAACCCAGTCCCCTCACACACTGCAGGACTGTCACTCCTTAATTACCTAAGACTGCATGATTACCATACTGGAGAGAGAGCAATAACACACACCAGGACCTGTTTCCTTACCTTTTTGAAGGTTTAAGGTCAGATTTTCAGTCTGCCATTGTAGGAGCCATTAATTCACTTCTAAAAACAACAGGAAAAGTGAAACCCATGTGACCATAGGTCAGGCTTTAAGAAGACAAGTAATTCCTGTGAAAGCAAGGGCTGTTCCCAGAGACAGCTGTGCCATCCCAGCCCCACAAACAGCATCACCTGTGTGCTCAAGCTTTGGCCCACACAGGACTCACAGAGTCTGGGGCCTTTAACTTTACCCAGCAGCAGCAAACCCAGCATTTTAAGCCAACTACACTGCCAACATCTACTTTCCCCTGCACTTCTCCTGAAGTCCAACTATTTCAGTAACTTCCTAAGGGCATTTAGAGGTGGCAGAGAGTGAACACAAAAGGGGTTTGTCCTTCCCCTGGAGCTGCCCCAAGGGGAGAGCCAGAGCTGCAGACCCCGGTGCTGCTGGGGTGGCACATCTGGGAGGTGCCTCCAGCCCCCTCGGGCCACACGTGGCTTTATTACTCCTGTCAGTCTATTAGTGGGTGATGGATGGAGGCTGACAGGGAAGGCGAGGTGCTCCCTTCGTTAGAGATAATAATATAATTTACGGAGCAGCCCCAGGGCCCCGCAGGGCTTTACCAACCTTGCTCTCATTCTGACAGATGCTGAGTGCCTTTCAGCCCTTCAGCTCTTGGTGGTAGGGGATGGAGGTGCTGAGCTCCTGCCGCAGCCCAGCCCCAGGGGCCCGATCCTGGCTACACAGTGTGCAGGAGGGTTTTGCAGCCAGCTAGGCACCAAATCCTCATTGCATGGAGGAGTCGCAGAGTCCAGAGCTTGGCCTCTGCTTGCTCCTGCAGCCCAGCAAGATCCCAGATCCTGTGTGTTCTGTAAGTCCTGCATCCAGGACAAAATGTACCAGTAAAACCGGCACTAGTAAAATGTGCTGCTGAGCTTGATCCGGCGTCATTTTTGGGGGGGATCCCACCACACCCACCTGTGGAGCTGTGGGAACTGCAGCAGCTTTGTCCCTCTGCTTTTCAGACCTGCACTTGGCCGCAGAGCTGGGGAAGACGCTGCTGGAGCGCAACAAGGAGCTGGAGGACTCCCTGCAGCAGATGTACACCACCAACGAGGAGCAAGTGCAGGAGATCGAGGTAGGGCCACCGCTGTCACCTAAGGATGAAGGAAAGGGGCACTTCCACCAATGCCAACAGCTCAAATGCCAGCAGAAAGAAAGGGATGTGCCATGAGGCATGGGAGTTAAAGGATGTTCTGTACATGCTTGAAGAGGGATGGACTGAGATCCCTCTTCTCGCATCCCCACCCCCTGCCCAGATGTGCACACCAGATTTTGGCGCCAGATTTTGGCACCAGGCTGCATCTGGGTCATGTTTGGCCTTCCCCTGCCCATCCACCAGGCTTCACACTCTTTGCTCTGCTGCAGCTTTCCCTTGATCCCAGTTATTCAGAACCACGTTTGTTCCCAGCTGGCCCCTCAGCACCCCCACAAACACAGCCCCCTTTGTTAGAGGCATAAAATAGCTCTTTTTCCAAGAGCTGCAATCTAAACCACCATTTCAAGCATCCTTTGGGGTCATTTCTAAGAGCCCACAGAACTGATCTTAGAGGCTTAAACCTGCTGTGCCGGGAGGGTTTTCATCCACTGGAAAACTTCTAGGGATCTGTGAGTTGAAAAAGATTGGACACCCCCCGATTTAAAAGGACACAGGGCAGAGGAGGGCTGCGAGTTCACAAGAACAGCACATGATGCTGCAGGGATCTGACAGCTAATGTTCAAGGGAACTGGTGGATGGATTTAGCCATTTCCCCTCCAGAAGCCCTTCAGAAGCAGGTCCACCACAGGATTTGGGATCTGGTCCCAGCTGAGAGTGAGCAACTGGGTAGATGCTGCTCTCCCAGTCTTCGCAGGATAAAATCTTACAGTGTCAAACTCACAGAAAAGGGTCTGCAAACCCATAGAAATCACAGGTCTCCTCATGTTTCACAGACTCAGAGTTTTAGCCTGAATCCCCACACAAACACGGCTTCTGCAATCGATCTGTCAGACGATGCAGTAACCAACTGGCCAATTTCAGTCAACTTTCCATCTCAGGGATATCAACTTTCTTTGGTACTGGGAATAAAAAAGCAGCTGAATAGAGAGAGATTGAGGTTAGTGCCCTTCACAGAGGGCAGGGGAAGTTCAGTCCTATTTTAGACACAAAACCATTTACAGTGGGCAGGAGGGATGAATATTTCAACTGTGGAAGAGGCTTCACCCAGGCAGAATCACAAAACACATTTATCAGAGGAAGCAAAGGCTGTAGGAATTTCTGCCTGTGAAACAACCTGGATTTTGGTTGTGGAGTGCTTATGCTTCACTTTTTCTTGCAGTACCTGACTAAGCAACTGGAGATGTTGCGGCAGATGAACGAACAGCACGCGAAAGTCTACGAGCAGCTGGACCTGACAGCACGGGACCTGGAGCTGGCTAACCAGAAACTCGTGCTGGAAAGCAAGACTTCCCAACAGAAGATCCAGTGGTACAGCCTGCCCTCCTCTCACCACAGTGATGCTGCACCAAGAGCCCTTCACCTCACTTTTCTCCTGCCCCAAAGCACAGCCTGTCCTTGATATTTGAGCCATTCTCTTATCAGTCCAGTTTTGGAGCTATTTACCACACAAGTCCATTGCAGCAATGCTGGTTAGCAGGAGTCAGCCGCAGCACAGACACCCCTGGGATGAGGGCTGGATAAGGAGTGTCTGAAGCTGCCAGGAAAGAGGCACAGGAGCCCCTCCTCAGATGAGTTTCCTTGAAGAGGCATATAATCATTTCAGGGAGGTCCCCAGCACACAGCCCAGCAGAAACATTTGGCACAGATCCAGCATCTAATGAAACCCTGGCTAGTCCCTGCTGAAACACCAGTTTATCAATAATATTTCTTTCCTAAAACAAGCCCATGATCAAGGTCATCCCTAGAAACAACACCCTAAGCCATGTCCTTGCAGGGCAGCCTCATTTGCAAACAGCTGTGTGGAGAGGGAGTTTCAGAGCAGAGAGTTTTACAAACTATTCACAGCCAAAACAAAACTAACTCTCTGCTCAGTCTCTGCGTTTACCTCTACAAGGTAAACAAGGGGAAGTGATGCTTGTTTTCAGAGGCGAGATATTCAGGATAGTGCTTACATCCCAGAAGAGACTGTTTCAGCAACTGATTTGAGGACAGAAGGTCTCAAATCAACCCCCCCCTCCTTTCTATAATCACTCCCATTCAAGAGTGACCACATAGAGAAAGACCAACCACTGGCACATAAAGCAAGTGCTGTCATGCTCCCAGGGCACATGCTGGGACTGGCTTTCTCTATGGGGGAAAAAAACACCTTTCAGGATCCTGTAGTGTCTGACTCCTCACCTGTGTTCTGACCTCTCTCTCTGCAGCTTGACAGAAACAATCGAGGGGCTGCAGAACCAAGTGGAGGAGCTGCAGAAGCAGGTGGAGGAAATGCGGAGCTTGGAGCAGCTCCGCATCCGGCGGGAGAAGAGGGAGCGGCGCCGAACCATCCACACCTTCCCCTGCCTTAAGGAGCTCTGCTCCAGCCCCAGGTACAGAGCCCTGGGTTCAGCAGCCCCTCAAACCTTCTCCCCTCCTCCTCCTCTGCCCATGAACAGGGGGTGCAGTGGGTGAGCCCCTCTGGGGGTGCACAGAAACCCACACACAGCCCCACAGGGTCGAGGCTGTGCCTCAGAGCCTGAAACCCACAGCTGGAGGGGAAGGGAGGATGTCCCTCTCTTCTACCCACCCAACTGAAGTGGTGTTGGCAAACAGAGCCTTCATGATTCCAGCAGAGTGATGCTTTCCTTTCCAAACCAGCACAGCCTATTTTCCCTTCCCAGCTGCCTCCCAGAACAGCACCAGCACCTCTGGCTCTCTGAAACCAGCTGAGGTGGTGCATTTTGTGCTGTGTGACTCCAGTACACCCCAGGAGCACCAGTCACACACCCAGACACCACATGCTGCCAGGTGCTGTACCAACACCTTCAGCACTATTGCAGCCTTAATTCTCCTTAAAACCTGGCCACTGTGTTAATTCACTGATCTCGTGAGGGCACTTCTTGCTCAGCTTTGTCCGCAGTAGAGGCTTCTTTAAATAGATAAGCAATCAATAAACTTTGTTACTGAAAGCACCCTCTGCCAGAGGATATGAACCAAAGACAGTTTCACTGCAGCAGCAACGGGAATGTTTATGAGGCCATGACCTAACCCCCAGCAAAATCCACTTAATGTTTTTGTGGTTCTTTACCCCCCAGTTCCCCAATCCCACTTTCCCCCCCCATGCCATGGGACCTTGGTTCTACTTGCAGCTCCACAGTTGGCTCTGAAGGTCAGGCTGCCCTTCAGTGCCTTGAAATCTGTTCAATACCCCCCACCACAGCTGTGCCTCCCAGGGGAAGCCACAGAGCCTGCTCTTTTCCAATCTGTTCTAAACAGACAGGATGCCATGGGCGCTTCATTGAAGAGGAAAACCCGAATTCCCAACAGCAACATAATGGAAGGGGAAAGAGCTTGTTATCACTTCCCAGGCAGTGAAGAAGGGGAAACTCTGTCAGAAGTCTCTGCCTTCCTTGTATAAATCTTCTCCCACTCCCTCTGGAGCATCTCCTGGACACAGGGGTGCACAGGGCAGCAACACATGTGCTTCTGGGTTTTGGCTGGCTGGGATTTGGGGTTGTTGGCAGATTAAGTGAGTAGCTGATGAACTCCAGCAGGAAAAACCCAAAGCCAGCCACTTTCAGCTCAGGCTGGTAGCGCTTGAACATTCATACTTGCTTCACAGCAATGTTGGTGGCTTGTCTGTTAACCTCATGAGTCTCTTACCATTTAGGGTCTCATTTCCCTCCTGTCTTTTATTATTGCTGTCAAATAAAACTGCAGGTTCTCTGGGACAGAGGCTGGTCTCTGTGTTCAGAAGAACCCCAGCCACACCTTGTGGTCTCCTGGCACACAGAAGTGGCACATCTCGCTCCATGAGCTCAGGCTAAGTCCTTTCTGGGCATCAGTAGAATTCCTTACATGACAATAAGACACAACAAGTCCCTCATGGAACCGTCACTAGGTCAGAATCTCTCAAGGATCTTTCCTCTCTTTCAGGTATGAGGATGCATTCCAGGTCCACAGCTCTTCCACAGAGTTCAACCAGAAGCCACTGGAGAGGGAGAACGAGCGTCTCCAAGCCATGGTGAACTCCCTGAGGTCCCAAGTCAACCAGGAGAAGCAGCGGAAGGAGAGGGTGGAGCGCGAGTACACCTCTGTTATTCAGGAGTACTCGGACCTGGAGCAGCGGGTGTGCGAGATGGAGAACTGCAAACTGCGCATCAAGGAGCTGGAGGCAGAGCTCCTGGAGCTGCAGCAGATGAAACAAGTCAAGAAGTATTTGCTCAGCAGAGAGGACAACTTGTCCGAAGCCCTCCTTGAGCCGCTGAACAACGCCCCGGAGGCAGATTACATCGACCTCTCCGAGGAGGAGGGAGGGAAAAGCCACGGGACATCCATGACACCGTCCCCGAACCACCCCGTCCGGAAGAGCTGCAGCGACACGGCCCTGAACGCCATCGTGACCAAGGACGCCGTGAGCCGGCACGAGGGCAACTACACCCTGCACGCCAACAACGTGCGCAAGAGGGGCATGTCCATCCTGCGGGAGGTGGACGAGCAGTACCACGCCCTGCTCGAGAAGTACGAGGAGCTCCTGAGCAAGTGCCGGCAGCACAAGGACAGCGTGCGCCACGCGGGGGTCCAGACGTCCCGGCCCATCTCCCGCGACAGCTCCTTCAGGGACTTCCGAGGGGAGGCACATGAGCTGGAGGAGCGGAAAACCATGGAGAAGACCATCAGCAAACACGTGGAGGCTGTGGACAAGCGGCTGGAGCAGAGCCAGCCGGAATACAAGGCTCTCTTTAAGGAGATCTTCTCCCGCATCCAGAAGACAAAAGCAGACATCAACGCCACCAAGGTGAAAAACAAGAGCAGCAAATGAGTCCCTGGCTCTCCGCAACTCTCCCCCGTGCAATTGCAGCAGCCACGTCTTCTCTTCAGCCCCAGGAAACGCCACGTGGCCCCTCTGCTTTGAAGGTTCGAGAGGTCTGCAAGCGAGGAAACGTCCTGGAGACTCAACTCACGTTTTTTAAGTTTGGGCTCCGGACAACTCGTTGGGACAATTGTACATTGTAGTTAGAGGATTTCAGAAACCACATGACGGATCTCTGCATGAGTTACTGCCGCTGCCAGACATCACAAGAGCAATGTAAAACACGAAAAAAGGAAAACCGGTCACCTCCTCCACCCCTCTCCAGCTTGTCCCGCAGCCCGATTATCTGCAAGCAAAAGCCTGGATGTCCTCCAGCGTCCTGCCACAGCTGGAGCACAGCGTTTCAAAGTGAAACAAAAAGCCATCAGAACTTTAGGGGCTGCCCCAGCACAGCAGCCCAGCCCTCCACTGTGGTTTATGGCTAAGAACCTACGCTTGAACCCAAGAGACTTCAGTCTCTGCCTTCCCCTCCCCCAAAGGGCAGTATGGTCTTGCAATTTAAGCCATTCTCTAATTAGTCAGGTTTTTCAGCTCTTTACAATGCAAGCTCATTGCAACTGGAAAAACTTGAAGAGAAACATAAAACTGATTGTTCCATCTCCATCGGCGTCCCTGCTCTCCAGACCTTGTAGCATATGGGATCTCCTTGCTTTAAATCTGCCCTGGTATTTCAGCCCAGGTGAAACACCAGGCCTGGTAGGAACTTGGCAACCAGGGCTTTCCCATAGCTAGACAAGTGCAGTCAGAGACATGCTTCCACCTCACGCTCTGGGTACCAGCTGTGCTCTTCAAGAGGTTGTCATTGTCCCATCATAGCCAATTCCTCGAACACAACTTGCATGGGCTTGCAAAACTGACTCCCAGGGACTCACACGCAGGCTGGAGGACACAGCATCTCCCTGGTCAGGAGCTCTGGCCCTGGCAGATCACACACCACCCCACACTTTGCTCTGAACATCTCCCCAGCCACAAGGACAGATTTCAGTTTCCTGCTGAAAATGATCTCCCTTGGCTGAGACACTCTCCAAAGGCTGTCGCCTCTCGTGTTCCATCTCCCTTTCCAGCACTGAAATATCCTCACTTTTGCTTCCACAGACATGCAAACACACAGCCAAAAGGCCACTGCAGTCTCAGGAATCACCAGTTTCCAGTTTTCATGAACTAGATGTTGACCTCATATGGTCAGACATGTTTTAGGCAGAGAAGCAGCATTTCATTACAGCTTAGGCAACACCCTGAGCACTGAGCCACAAAACCAGTTCAGTGTAAGCTCCTGTTCTGTACCCGCCTGGAGAAAACTATCAGCTACATCTGGATTCTATTTTCACCAGCTTAAATCCCAAAGTCTTGGGCCAACAGCTGGGACTCCTACAACACTGAGATAAACAAATGAGAATGTGGCTTTGGAGGGGGAAGACTGTTCAGATGTAATTATCCCCCGAGTCCAGGGCCTTGATGCTACAAGGAGCGACCTTTCTTCCAATCCCCATGGAATTCATGCAGAAATACCCCCCAAAATCACCCTGTTTTGTTAAGCTGAGTACCACAGAGGTAAGTTGGCAGGAGTGTGATGCCCAAATCATCCCTGCTCCACAGGTCTCCTCAAAACCACCTACCACTCTGCTCTTCCATGCTCTGCATTTCCAGGTGCCCCACGGCCCCAGACACACCCGGAGCCGTGGGCACAACTGTGGCTACCAGCTCTGTAACTGTATGGAGAACCTTCATGCCTTATTTATTTATAATGGAAAGCAGTTGTCTAAAATAAAATAAAATAAATAAAAATGAACAACAATAGCAACAAGAGTGGCATCACTGATTTTCTGGGAGCGTTCACCACCCCGTTAACTCAGCACGTGGAGCGGTGTTGGTTCAAGCCCATCCTGTGTTTGCCCTGCACTCAGCTGATGCTGCAGAGGTGTGGGAAGAGAATCACCCTCACTTTCCATTTTAAACAATCCCACACGGATCAGCATCACAGTTAAGTGTACAACACATCAAACATATTTTTAAATGCTTTATTCTCTCCTCAAATAAAAAGAAACACAAGGATTCTCAGTGCTCTTACAGCTCTTTTTACTTTTTAAGAACAGCAGAAGAGTTATGTCTTTGATTTTCATGTACAATTTGGGTCAAGAAAGTGCTTCAGGCTCCTTTGCAGGAAGCAAAGAGAATATGCTGAACTGTTCTGCTGCATTATTTATATAACATACATTTTTATGCACTTGGACTGTAACACTTGCCACGCGATAAAACTCCTCTTCTGTCAGCTCGGAAGTCTCTGCAAAACCACACAATTTCCAAGCTCCCAATTCAAACCCTATTTTTGTTTTGGTCTTTTTTTGCAAACCACAAATCCAAAAATGACTGATGTGAGTAACATGATATTAGTACTTGGCTTGACAAAGGCACAGCTGCCGTGTATCAGCAGTGTGTTCTGCAAAGTGCTGAGGGCAATTTTTTTCAGCATCCAAAAATATTAGTGGCCATATATACACATACTGATGACTGTGTGAGTCACAGTCACTTGATTTTTGTCTTAAAGTGAGGCTTTCAGTGATCAAAGGAGGAAAAAATAATCAACTTCTGGCCTTTTGTGCCACCTTTGATCTAAACTTTTCCATGCTTTTAAAACACCCACTGCCACATCTAAACTTTTCCATGCTTTTAAAACATCAAGGAAAGCTACACAACTCCATTAAGAGGGGACAGGAGAGTATTAAGCAACCACACTGCCAGGGAAACTGGGGTAATAGAGAGCAGCAGCTACGTAACAGCACACCCCCATGGTTCATGACAGAAAGAAAAATGCTGCACACAGTTAAAATGGATGAGAAAAAGTGTGATAGAACAGGAAATAATTCTTAATTTCAGAAGTTGGCAAAATCAGTGACCCTACTCAGCTCACAGCAATAAGATCAATAAGGGCACAGCTTGTCAAGAAGTTGAAAGATGGCATTTAGACACATGCAGTTCCATAAGATCTAGTCTGGCTTCTTACCACACCACCAGTTCGAATAACCCTTCTGAAACAAATAGGGAGGGGTCACTTGAAGCACAAATTCAAGGGGTTTATAGAGCTCAAACTCTCACAGGGAAGGAGATCTGATTCATCAGTATTCACTCTCTTACAGGAGTTGAGACCTTCTGGAAGGTCCCTCAAAGTCCTGATTTGCTCCTTCATTAACAGCTTGTGCCCTCACTCACACAAGGGGTGACTGGCTCCTGGGACACATCAGCCCTTCCCTCAGGTTTCAGGGATGGCTCCTTTCAGCTCTTGCTCAGCAGTGACCACCAAACAGGGTGCATTGGCTTCCTCAGCCCCCATCAGTGCCAAAGCACTTCATTTCTTCAGCTGGAAAGCCAAAAGTTTGGCTCTCCTTGGCTCATGCCAAAGTCAGACCTTGTCATCCCAAGCCCTGCCTGCCAAGGAGAGCTGTTTCCAACCATCCAAGCAGAGATTATTCAGCTTTTTACCAAGGCTCTATGGACCAACACAGTGTGGGAACAAAGCAAAACCAGATAAATGTCCTTTTAGACTGGTCTGGCTTCGCCTGTGAGACCTTCCAGCTCCTTTGCCAGCCCCTCTGTTCCCCACACACCCTTGGAGGGTATTCCTGCACAACTACCAGACATGTGTGACAACAGCTGGTAAATGAGTCATCCTGCTTGGTGTATTTTAGACAACCCTCTGGCTACAAATCACAAACATTTACCTGTTCCCTGTTAGAAATTAAGGTCACCAGATGGCACAGTTTGTCTCCAACAGCTCTGGGTTTTTTCCTTAAAGCATTTTGTTTTCAGCTGAGTTTGGAGGGGGGAAGCAGAGCAGCACCCCAGGACTCAGGGACTCAATTAAAACAAAGTGAGGAGCCCCCCTTGGCCCTGAGCTGCTCAGTTACAGTCAGGACAGACCAGCCATCCATGTTCAGGACCTGCTCCCTTCCCAAGGACCGAGTTCCCTGATTTTGCACTGATTATCTGGATGGGACTCAGCTCAGATCCTCAGTCACAGTCTCTATATCAGCTTCTGAACACCCATTTTGACTTCATCCACGGTTTTCAACAAGAGATTGTCAGCTCCTGTCAAAACACCAGAGCAAATGACAGCCCATCCCTGCCTGTGCATTTTCCTGCTGCCAGGAATAGCAATCCCTGCCCCTCTGGAACGCAAACCCTTCTTGTCAAGCCAGCTTGACAGCTCCAAGAGGAGTAAAAGCTGAAAGATTTCCACAGCTGCCTCACTGACCTGCATCCCACATCCACCTCAGCATCTCTTACAGACCCAGAATCAGCATTCAAAGAAATAACTGTGTATATATATATGTGTGTGTGTGTTTATAGAACCTTTTAGCACTCTTGAGCAGATAAGAACACAAAAGCTGAAGGATCCCAGGTGCAAAAACTAGACAATACATAAAAAAGGCCAGATGTGTTTTCCAGCACTGGCTATCAGTACTCTGCTCACCAAGGACCAGGGTGCAGAGACCCCATAACCACCCCTGACCTCCCTCATCCCCTCAAGGTGCTCTACACACGCCATGTACCGCACAGACGCCCCACATGCCCCTCTCTTGGCACCCCACAGACCCTACATCCCCCTCTCAGACCCCCTCATATCCCCCCCACGGTGCCCCATATACCCCCACAGACTTCCTAAACCTCCCATTAATGCTCCAGCCACCCCGCAGCCCCAGGACATCACACTCCCATGGATCCCAAGGATCCATCCCCACACTCCGCCACCATAGCCTATCTTATCCCCTTTATCCCACCCCGGCGCTCCCTGCCCTGCCGGCCCCGCCCCGGAACGCGGCGCGCAGCCGCCGTTTCCGCGGGGACGCCTGGCCGGGACGCACCGTGGGGGCCAACATGGCGGCGCACACGCTGCGGGCCCTGTGCCGGCCGCGGCCGGGGCCGGGGCCGGGGCTGGCGCTTCTGTCCGCCCGGTGCTCGCTGTGGGCCGGCATCGGCACCGAGTACCGGAGCTCGCACAGCCTGGACAAGCTGTACCCGCCGCGGCAGGACAAAAGCGCCGCCCGCGCCCCGGTAAGCGGGGCAGTGGGGGGAAGAGGAGGGAGGGTGAGGGGCGGTGCGTGAGGCGGAGTCGAATCTGTGATTGACATTGGGCGGGCGGGGCTCAATTGAGTGTTAGTGCTGGTGGGCGGGGTCGCCGTAAGGGGCGGGGCTAATGGGGCGGGCGGGGCTTTAGCACGAGGGGATACTATGCGGGTGGGCGGGGGCACCACGATGGGGCGGGGCTTAGTCTGGGTATGTGTAATGTGGGTGGGCGTGGTTTAGGTGAAGGGGTGGGGTTTAGTGCGCGTATCTGTATATGGCATGTGGGCGGGGCTTGGTGGAAGGGGCGTGGTCTCTGTGGGTGGGCGGGGCCAGGCCGTGTCTAGCTGGGACCGCGCCCCCGGGACTCCCCGAATCCCCCGGGATCCCCCCGACACCGCCCCCGCCGTGTTTTCCAGGAGCAGCCGCCCACCCTCGACATCCCCATGGGTGAGTCTCCCCCCGACACACCCGGGCCTGGGCGCCGTTCCTGGGCACCGAGTCCGTGCGCGGAGCTGAACGCGGGATCGGCCCCATCCCGGCTCAGCACGCGGCTGCCCTTCCCTTCCAGCTCGCCTGACCGTGACCTACAGTCGGAGCAGCGGCCCCGGCGGGCAGAACGTTAATAAAGGTGAGGAATGGCTTCTCCCACGTGGAAAAATCAGCAGCAGCATCCACTGTTTTTCTGTACTGTGTGGCAAAATATTGAGAACTCAGAGTTAAACAGCATCATCACTCATTTTTCATTATCATCACCCTGCATTTTAACACAACTTCTGAGTCATCGTGGGGCCCGAGACCACTGGCAGCACATTTGATTCCCCTAGAAACACTCTTACAGGGATCATTCCTGCGACATGGAACACCCCCACCTCTGTCCACTCTGTTTTCATTGATCACTCCACTGTGCAATAAATTCTCAGTTTAACTCAAAAAAACTAAAATACTGCCTATTCTGCCATTGCCATCAAAAAAAAAGGTAGCTAGTGACTGGCAGTAGCAATGAATCCTGTGGTGTCTAGAAAGGCAAACAGCATGACAGGTACAAGTTTGTCTTGCAGAGTGGTGTGTAAATACATAGCAAGAAAAATACTGATCTTTCATTAATAAATACTGGAATAATAATTAATTCATTAATAATACCGGAATTATCCCATGCTCAAAGCCAGCAGTGAACAGTGTGAATTGTCTCATAAAACTTACAGAGGCAGGCTGTGACATGGAAATAAAGTACCTGTTTTTCCTCCCAGTGAATTCCAAGGCAGAAGTTCGGTTCCACCTGGAGTCGGCAGACTGGATTCCTGAGGCTGTGAGACAAAAAATGGCACTGATGGTACCGACCCTCCCCCTCCGGCCTCGGTTTAAACGTCTCAGTGTCAGAGAGAACAATCCTAAGGAGGTTTCAGTGATCACATGACATTTTCCCCCCTTCAGCACAGGAATAAGATAAACCGGGATGGGGAGCTGATTGTGACCTCAGAAGAGAGTCGCTACCAAATGAGGAATCTGGCGATTTGTTTGGAAAAAATCCGAACCATGGTCACGGAGGCCACAGAGAAACCCAAGGTGGTGTCCAAGGAGACAACACAGAAACTCATAGAGAGGTATCTTCATTAAAATGGTCTTTGCTTGGATTCAGGCTATCATGTTACACGATTTAATTTGCAGCACCTCTAAACAATCTTCTTCATACTCATTTGGATTTCCTTTTTTAAGAAAAATCACTGATCCGTTAGATTTTAACTGCTTTCCAGGGTAACGTCCCCAGAACAGGGACTTTTTCCTACCTGTGGATGTTTGTTGGCTCATCAAATCTCAAAGCTGAATATTTAAATGTGTTCTTTGTACACTAAATGATCTTTTTGTTTTAGGGTGGAAAAAATGAACCGTGAGCGACTACGACAGAAAAGGATACACTCAAACATAAAACAGAGCAGGAAGGCGGATTTTGACTGAGAACAGCAGAGATCCAAGTCCTTGGCATTCCATCTTCCCAAATAAGTGGCACTGGCAGCTGTAGATGATGCTAAACTCATGATCTGTATTGAATAAAAATGGTCTAATAGTGTAAATAAAAATATTTAACATCTTTTGAGCCCAGCAATACAGCTGGATATCCTGTCAATCATTTTTCGGAAAAATTATTGTTCACATTTGAGAGGAACTAAGAATTCTGATTTTTGTCAGCTACTCTTTTTTTTTTTTTTCCAAGTTCTTTGTGTCCTCCATGCAGCCTGTGCTCCATCAGAGCACCCTCTGCTGCTGAACACAAAGCCAGCAGTAGATTTTTAGGGAAAGAAGGGAAGAGTTAAAAGCAGTCTTAACTACGTGTCTAAGTAGCATATAAAAGCATAGAATCATAAATCATTAAGGTTGGGAAAGACCTCTGGGATCATCGAGTCCAACCCTTAGAGTATTCACTGTTTCTTTCCTTGATTTTTATCTAACAAAAAGAAGTGCATGTCATTTTGTTAAGCTCAAACTACGGCAGGGATTTGGCACAAATCTCAGCACTAGAAGACAGAACCCACCTTGTGAGTGCAGGAGGCTTCTGGCTTTCGAGTTGGGACTCCAAAAACCTCCAGATGAGTTTTTGGATGAGCCTTTCAGGCTTCAGGAGTTGGTCATTAATGGACGCTGTTTAACGAGAATGAAGCTGGGGTGTGATGTGGGTTTCACCACTGCCAGATGGGTTTGCTTGGGGGGCTTAAAGAGATCAAAATTACCCTTTTTTTGAAGGGTGACAGGGCCCCAGTGGCCTAATGGATAAGGCACTGGCCTTCTAAGTCAGGGATTGTGGGTTCGAGTCCCACCTGGGGTGAGGAGAGATGGTTCTGTTTTAGGAAAACCCCAAATAAGAGAGGAATGTGCTCACTGTTGATCCCTGGGAGGTGTCAGGGCTCTGCTCTGCACCCTCGTGGCTCTGCTACAGTCCGTGCCCATCCCCTTTGGAAGGGGGGACTTTGAGCTCTCCCCTGACACAGCATTTACATCTGCAAGAAGAGGAGAGCTCATACACCCCAGATCCTCTCCAAAATGGGGTGCCAGGGGGATGCAGGATCATGCCCATGTATCCTGACATCCTTCCCAGGAAACGCAACCCCAGGCTGGCTCTACTTCTCCACACCCTGCCCAGCACCAAGAGAAGATATCGTGTTTTCTCCCATCTAAAGCTTTTTTAACATGGAATCATGGAATCACTCGGGTTGGAAAACACCCCTAAGATTATCAAGTCCAGATGTATTCCTGACAACAAAAGCCATTACACCAGCACCAACTGGCAGCTTAGCAGCAGCCTCAGCTGAGCCCTCCCCTCACCAGGAGACCTCACTGCCAGGATCACCCACTGCTCAGGTCTCTTCTTCTCAAGATCGTAGTGTAAGATTTGCAGAATTCTAGTTAAAACAAAAGCTTAAAGCCCTGGAGACCAGCCCGTGACACCGGGGCACGGAGGGGCTGAGAATTTCAGGGATTAAAAGCGTATTGGAGGATTGTCCCTGGTTTTACAGCAGGAAAACATCTCCCTGCCGGGATGCCTGAGATGGAGCAAGGGGAGCCACAGGGGGCTGCAGAAAGGGGCGCAGCCCATCAGGGATCCCGCAGCACCGAACCCACCACGCCGGGAAACCC